>NW_017731975.1:757711-780130 GCF_001890085.2 Hipposideros armiger | reverse complement strand
GGTGGCAGCTCAGTTCAAGGTGCCGAGTTCAGTCTTAGCTGCGGGTGGTTGTAGCCCACCATCGAACAGGTAGTCTTGTTGTTACACCAGCTGAGCCATCCTGCCACCTGTTGGCAGCTCAGCAACAGCTCAGTTCAGGCGCAGCATCACTGGCCCATGTGGGAATCAAACCGGTGGCCCTGTTGCTCAGAGCTGGTTCTTTTAAGCCAACTCTTAATCAATTGAGACATTTGGCCAGCCTGAAACAAGCTCAACTCTTAATGGCAGCTTTCCAAAAAGCTGACCCAGTGTTGTTAGTGTGTGGAAACCTCTCCTGAGGGCCCAGCTCTTTCTTCTGCGGGAGGTTTGTTCATTCATTCAAGAGCTATTAGTTTTCATCTTGAGCACAGGGATGACATGTGAGGGACACCACTGAGTTTGGGAGGTAAAATCCAGGCAGGCCTCATAGTCTGTGCTTTACATTACTGTGATTCACCTGTGTTACTTTTTTTGCAAAGTGAAGGCTTGCTTTGATTGCAACTCGCTGTGTTGCAAGGGTCTGGAACCAACCCTGCAATATCTCCGAGGTATGCCTGTACAGAAACAAAAACTTAGCAGCACAAGGTAAGCTAACAGTTCCTCAAATGTCCCAAATTGTGTAGGAGGCTGCGTGGCTAAGGGAGGAGGGTATGGGTTGTGTCCCCTGTCCAGTGCTTAGAGTCCCAGAGGGAGGGAGGAAAGGAGGAAAGGTGGAAAGAGCACAGAGCAAGGAGCAGAGAGCACAGGCACGGATCTGGGAGTGGTCTCTTTTTCCCCCTCCCACATCCTTTGCATCCAAGTGCCCTGAGGCTCAGAGCTGAGCCTGGGTCTTGAGGCAGGATACAGGATGCTGCCACCTTTTCTTTTCCCTCTCTATTTTTATACCCACTGGGCCTCATTTTGCAAAGGGAGACCTACTTTCCAGCAGGCTCAACCAGAGAAAGACAAAGCTCCTCTCCTTTCATACCTTCTCTCTGCATTACGTGGTGGCAAAAGTTAAGGCAGACCAAGCTGCTTTGTTCTTCAGCGACTTCATTTGCCAGGAAGAATAGCAGTGTAAGGGGATATATGTAATCAAACCCCAAACGGATTTTACATTATAAGAGGTAGATTAATAGAAAACAATGCCCCCAAAAGGAGTGGTGGGCTGGGCCCAATGACAATAAACTAGCTGAAGAAACTTGTGTGCTGGGAAGACCCTAGGTCTCTTAAGATCACGTGCTCCTCTTCTACCAATAGAAGCTCCAGGAGGCTGCACCCTCCTCCACCCCTCCTTCGTGGGGCCTCCTCTCTCCCACAAAAGCCAGTGTTTAGTTCCTGACTTAGCTCACTATGGTCAATGCCAGGATTTAGGGTAACAGAGAAAACCGAGATCTGTAGCTCTGCAGTTAGGTCTCCTGGATGTCAAGCAGGGCCGATTTGTAAATATTCCTGATTTGTCCGGTCTGGAGGCAACAGGAGAGGGCCGGATCAGACGCGGCTAGGGAGCCTGCCAGTTTTTTGATTTGCATCGCTGTCGTCATGTACCCCAGGGCCACAGCTCAATGGCGGAGTCACCAGAGTCACCGCAGCCTTCTTCCTCCTCCGCACACCCCTCCCCCAGCGGGCTGAAGCGCTGATGGCATTGCTCCAGAGGGGAGGGAAAAGTGAGGAGGAAAAAGTGAGTGAAGGAGAGCACCCCAGGGGTTAGGCTCTCTGTGGATTAGAGCGAAGCTGCCAGGAGGGCCCATCAGAAGCGCTCCAGGATTTCAAGGGTACTAGATGCAGAGTAATTGGGGTCCTGAGTAGTAATTTCTGTTTTGCACCATCAAGCACACACATCGCCATAACCAAGACAGAAATGTCAGCTCCCTTACTGCTGCCAACCAATCCTGAGAAGCAGGAAGTAAGACTGAAAAGTGGATTATCAAATGCTCTGTCTGCCTGTGCAGAGACCTGTGCCTGGGACAAGGTACCCTGAAAGTGGCCATCCAGGGATTTCTTCACTGATGGGCTGGTACCCACCTTTCCTGGGCACAGAAGCCCATATCCCACGAAAAGGATTCTTCAGTTTTTACGTGGAAAAGTCTTTCATTTCCTTATTCCTGGCTTTAAAACATCCTTCCAGATTTCACCAAAGCCTGTTAGGAGTTCATCTTCCCTGCGAGATTTGTTTTCTTGCTTATGTGAAAAGGGCCTAAGCTATGTTCTTGATGGCAAGGCCAATAGCTAAAGCCAGAGTGTGTTATCTCAAACACAAACATGCATTCATTTAAAAAAATGCCAAGGAAGGAATGAGGGGCTCCCAGCTGACTGCACAGGTCAAATGGAATTTGGAGAATTATGTTCACTTCTGAATTTCAATTTTCAAAGAAATGTTGGCTATTTTTCTACATATCCAGAGGAGAGACCAGGATGTTGAGAAATCTAGACCATGTCCTAAAAATACTAGGTTGAGGAACCAGGAATGACAAGCCTGTGGAGGATAAAACTGAAGGGGGACATAAGAGCCACCTTAAAAAACAGTGAGCGCCAATGTTGGCTCCAAAGGGCAGAACCAGAGGTGGGGGATGGGGAATATTGAGAGACAGGTTTTCACCTTATAGTAGCAAGACCCTTCTAATCATTAGGCTGTTGAAACATGAAAAGGGCTCAGTGAGGCAGCCAAACAGAGTCTGGACAGCCACTCCTGGGAGAAGTGCTGCAGGGACATTTGTGTATTGGGCAGGGATTAACTCTAAAATTCTGTTGTTCTATAACTTTCTGAAGTGCAAATTCTATATATCATATATTAGATAAGGGGATGTACTGAAAAATTTCAGTGGCTTCTTAGAAACATTTAGCCTTTTTGTTTACAGAAATGAAAAATAAAAGTGAACAAACAAAAACCATGGATTAGTTTTTTAAGGTACTTTCAGTACTTTGATTTCATGTGTCTTTGTGTTCCTCTTAATTTCAGATCCTGTTTTCTTTCTTTTACTTCTGCCCCTGTGTCATTATATTCCCCCTCCACATGTCTCCCCATTTGCACAGGTTTTTATTTTTGCCTTGGATGGTATGGATTTGGAACATGGAGGAGTTTAAGGTCTGGTAATTTGAGATATGATTAGAGCAAAAAATCTATAATGTCTTGTGTAGTCTGGTAAGTATTTCTTTATACTTTTTCTCTCTTCTCCAACCATATCTTCTGATCAAGACCATGTTTGGGTTTAAGAAAAATCATTAATGGAGAACTCCTGACGTCTCTTGAGCACTCCCAGAGCACTCTCTGTTCATTTCCATCTTTGTTCATCACTGGCTGTGAGTTGCTTAATTTTTATTCACTTTTGTATCTCCCATTACTCTCAGCCAGATATGGTACAAGGGAAGCTCACGATAATAGTGGGAATGAATTAATGAATGAATAATAAAGGAATTAGAAAACAGAAAAAAAAAGATTCATTTATGCTCATAATGTTACAAGTAAAGAAAAAAAATTAGAATTTCCAGAATGATTTGGGAGGAATACATACACAGGCATGTACAACCAAATTAAGGCTGAAACAAAAAAAAAAAGAAAGGAAGAAACAATGAGGACTTTCCATAATACTAGAAATGACATTTACCATAGTTACAGTGGTTAACTTAATACTGGCAAAAGAATACACATCAATTAAAACAGAAGGAAGTCCAGAAACAGACTCAATGCAGTATATTTAAAGTGCCAATTAAGATCAGTAAGAAAAAGATGACTTATTCATGAAATGACTGTTTGGGAAAAATAAACAAACAAAAGAGTCCCATCTCAGCCTTCAGACTAGAAAAAATTTCAGCAATGAAACCAGGAAAATATTGGAGGAAAATATAACTGAGCATTTGTATAAATTTTGGAGAAAAGACTTTCTTAAAAAAAAGAAGAAACACCAGACAGAATCTGAAATGAGAAATAGAAATATATAATAGTAATATATTTAACTAAAAGGAGAAAATCTGTATGTCAAAGACACAACAACTAAAATGTAAAGGCTGGGCCAGCCAAGTGGCATGCTGGTTAAGCATTGGCTTGGGACGCCAGCTCTGAGCAGCAGGGCCCCGGTTCGGATCCCACGTGAGGGCCAGTGATGCTGCGCCCTCTACAGCTAAGATGGTGAACAACAGCTCAACCTGGAGCTGGGCTGCCATGAGTCCCCAGCGATGGTGTAGACTGCAGTGGGGCTGGCTGGCAGCTGGCGTGTATTTTCGTGAGCTGCGGTGGCCGTCCAATGGCCGGTGAGTGACTGCCTCACCCGGGAAGAGCGCAATGATAATACCAACATGGGCCAGTGAAGCACCGTCCTCCACAACTAGACTGAAGAACCAAAGAACAGCAACTTGTCTGTTCTCCTTCCCCGATTCCTCAATAAAATCTTTAAAAAAAAATAAAATGTAAAGGCAAATGGCAAAACAAAAAGGAATGTATTAACAACATACATGAGAAAGAGTTAATATCATAATAAAAAGTTCTTATAAGAAAAAGAAGAATGCCTCAGTAGAAGACAGAACAAAGCCTATGAATAGTAAACAAATCAAGAAGAAACACGAGTGTCCAATGGACACATGGCAATTAAGCTTTGTAACTGATGGCAAATCAAAACTATGAGATTCCATGGTCTGTCTAGCCAATGGACAACATTGTTTAATGTAAACACTTAACATTGGCTTCAGTTTGGTGAAGGAAACTCAATTATGGATGTACATGTGAATTGATGCAAATATCCCTTTTTGGAGGTATATTTGGCAAAATATCTCAAAAGCATTGAAAATATTCAGACACTTTGACAAAGGAAATTTCCACTTAGGGGAATTCTTTCTAAAGAAACAATTAAGGCTGTAGGCCAGGGGTTCACTGTTGGAATGTTTGTTCCAGCATTGAGCAGGAACTGAAACCAATCTAAATACCTAACAACAGTGACTGGTTACATCAATTTTGACATGTCCTATGTAGCCATTACGAAGGTTGTAGAGGGATCATTAATCACATGGAAAGATGTTCAAAGTGCATACTTTGGTTGCTGTTGTTGAAGTAACTGTCATTTATTTTGTTCTCGTTGGTTTGTGTTTTAAGAAATTGGTATAATCTTTGAGTAAAAGACATGAGATTTAGTCTGGAAGCTTAAAGAAGTGGAGCAGAATTGTAGCTCGACAGCGCCTTGGGGTCTCAAACCGTCCTCCCGGATACAACCCCAAAGCACTCAGCCCCTGGCCTGGATCACTTCTCCCTTCATACTCTGGGCGCTGTGAGCTCTGTGTTCGTGTAAATGGCACACTAGGTTTGGAAGAATGAACAGTATAGCAGCTGGCAGCACTCCTGGGAACTCACTGTCAGGTGGCTTATGTCACATCTCCCCCAGGCCTGGAGCTGTGCAAAGCACTGAGTTGTACATCAGGTCAAATCTACCTCTATCCCACTCTCTCTAGTTTACAGTAAATATACCTCCAGGCACAAGGGCCCAAGGCTGCCCACCCTTACCCTTTCCGCTTTCCCTCTCATCCCCTTCCCTCTGTGGTTTGTCAACTGATCCTTTTTAGAGTGAAGCTTAATCTGAGGGTTGGTTCCCATTGTAGGAGATTTGGGAAGGCATTCTGAATGGATCTGAACTTCTGGAATATTGGTCCTGGTCAGGGCCTGAAAGAGCAGTTCCCTCATTCTATAGACACAGACATGGAGGCCCAGAGAGGTGAAGAGACTTGTTCAAGGTCACACTGCTACTCCCAAATCTAGGCCTTCAGTTTAGAAGCCCAGTGCCCTTTTCCCAGACTTTCTCAAGGTGGGGTCCTTTGATATTGCATGCCTGAATCACCTGGTGTGTGTGTATGGGGGAGACGGTGGTTGTGGTGAGTAGAGTTGCTAAAATGCAGATTCCTGGACCCTACCCTAGAACTATTGAATCAGCACCGCTGGGAGTGGTTCCTGGGAATCTGTATTTTAGCATCAAGCAATTCTCATGCAGTCCTGCTTTATTTCAACAACATCTTGAAGTGTTGCTTCTGAATGATCACTGTAGAGTAGCTACCATTTCTAAACTGTCACCTAGGAGGCATAAAGAGAACATATGCTATTAATTGCCACTGGACAATGCCATGCCCTCAGTTAACTACAATGTATGACAGTTAGTTGATGTCCTTTAAGCCACAATCATACAGTTGAATATTCTGAATAATCAAAGCAAACGGGAAACAAATGCATCTTGTGTGGCCCCTTTAAGAACCCATCTTCGCATGTGTTCTGAAATGGGTGTGCTCACCTTGGCAGGTCACTCCTGGCTTATCTTAGTGTACCCACCACCTCTCTGAGATGTCTTGCTTCATACATGTGTCTGCAGCCCGAGAGCAGATGGTTTCTGATACAGGGCTGAACCCACCCTTCCCCTAATCAACCAAAAAGGGCCTGGCACGTCCATGAGAGATAAACATAGCTGGGATCTCCACTGTAGGAGCATCTTGGGAGGTTAAATATGGCATGTGAACAAGTGATGGAGAGGCCAGCAGTTTCCACTTAATGCCCACAAGGGCCATTTGCACAACTTCATCAGCTGTGCTGGGCACTTCCAAACAGAATTAAATTGAAAGAGAAAACCTCTGAACCTAGCAGGATCCCTGGGTAACTAATGGCTTGAACCTTGGGGAGGGTTTCTCCATGTACCTGATTTCTCCCCACCTGCTTCCCAGCAGGTCCTCATCTGACTCCAGATGGCCCACTTCCGCTGGTCTGTCCAGGTAGCAGAGACAGAGCTAATTCCAAGAAGGGGAAACTACTCATTCATGTCAGCAAGACCTTAGGGCGGGCACGACAGGACTGCAGAGATTTCCTTCAGTCTGTGTTAATTTCATTTTTTTAGAAAAGGTAGTTTTTCAGCTTGAGAAAAGGTAGGACAAGGCTGTCACTTTAATTTCACTGGAAGTTGTGGTAGTAAACAAAGCCAGAGGCTCCAAGAGAACGTGGGCATGGTATCCCCAAAACCATCAGCGGCCATCAGGGGAAAGGCCACTTCCTGCTGGGTGGCACTCATTAACACCGGGGTGGCTGACCACACAGTTCGGGTTGTTGGCTGAAGACGTCGAAGCTCAGAAACACACTTTTGTTGGTTCTCTGAGAGTACTTTGATTTCTCAAGGGCTATTTTGCATTTTTCGAACACACAGGATTAATCTGTGGGACTGGAATGCCAAGCTGCCCATGGGTTGACAGTGAGAATTAAATGTGCCAGATACCTGGCATGTTCCCTCTCTGCAGGCAATCCTCATAGGTACCAAAGGGTGACCTAGATAGTGACGTGGTGACACAGAGCCAGTGGCAGGGACCTAAACGAATCAGACATGTCTTGACATCAGGATAACTAAGGGGGCTTTATATAACCATCCAGCCGATGGCAACGGAATGCTGGCATGCCACTGGCATTAAAGGCCCCCATGGGACTTGGCATCATGGAGGCTGTCAAAGGGTCGGCATCAAGGTCTTGCCTCTTCCTTCGTCTCTGCACCCACAGGTGACGCTGAGGATTCTATCTATGCCTCTCCTTTTACTTCCAGGCTTGAGAACCCTTTCTGATTAACCCATTCTTTTCCCTCCAGTTTTATGGAGATATAATTGACATACAGCTCTGTGTAAGTTTAAAGTATACAGCACAATGACTTGACATATGTATATTGCAAAGTGATTACTACAATGAGCTTAGTTAATATCCATCACCTCACACAACTACAAAAATTTTTTTTCCCCTTGTGATGAGAATTTTCACGATTAACTCTGTTAGCATCTTTCCAATATACCATACAGCACTGTTAACTATGGCCAATGTGTTGTACATAACATCCCCAGTGCCTGTTTATCCTATCACAGGAAGTTTTTGCCTTTGAACTACCTTCATCCAATTCCCCCACCTCCACCACCATCTCTGGTACCCACACATCTGATCTTGTTTTCTATAAGTTTTTTTTTTAATGCCACATATAAGTGAGACCACTTGGTACCTCCAAGTACTAATTGACAGCAATTACACATCAGGCTTCTAGACAGAAGATCAATTTAGCCACTTTTGTTTGATCTCTTTCTCCCCTACCCTCTCTGTGCAGTAGTATACTTGTATATGTAGTAAAAAGAGCTTATATGGACGTTGGTAAAAACCTCCAATGCCAGCTAAGGAGATCACTGATACTGAGGAAACCTCTCTCAGTGGGGCTCTGAGTGGGAACGTGTTGCGGGCGCAACTTTGGGCCATCCTGGTAGTGACCATTTTCTCTCCTCCCTGTCTCTGTCACTCACAGGAACTCTCTAAACTGCCCGAGGAGCCTCTGGTTTCCTTTGGGAATAGAAATTTTCAGCCTGAGACATCCAGCACATGGCAATAGAGAAAGCACCACCCAGAAGTCATGCGGAACACAAAATATTAAAATCAGAAGGAGGTGACAATCCGATAGCACTTAGAACAGTGTTTAGGGTTCAGTAGGCACTCAATATTGATTGACTGACTGACTGACTCACTGACTGACTGACTGACTACCTGAATAATCCAACTGGCTCTTTTTACAAAGGAGGAAACTGAAACCACAAGGGGATGTTGATCTGTTCCGAGTCACCAACTTGGAACCAACTTGTAGAGGTCTTGAGTCTCAGCTCTGCGCTTGTGATAACACCATGATGGCAACTGGATAAATCAAGAAGAGCAGGGGTGGAGAGAAGGAAGGAAGGGTGCAAATCAAGAATTTCCCCTTCCCCCAATTCCCCAATAAAAATCTTTAAAAAAAATCATAAAAAGAGTAAAATGATTTTAGATAATTGTGGAGGAACCCAACCACATCAGCCTCAATGTCTTGGGTCTGTGATACCACCACCCTTCCAACCCCCCTTCCATCCAGCGTCTTCCTGGACGAGGTACCATTATTTAGTTCCTCTCGCTTCCATCTTTAGCTTGTCCTCTCTTTACCCCTCATAGTCGACATGCATGACCATGCACCCCATATTAAATAACTTCCACTAGCTTCAGCCCTCAAATCACAGCCTTATTTCTCTGTGACGGTTTACCATCAAACTCCTTGAAAACAAAAGACTATGCCTGCATGGGTCAACGTGCTAGTTAGTCACTAGCTTCACATGGCTATTAAGCACTTGAAAGGCGGCTAGTCTGAATTGAGATGGACTGTGAGTATAAAATATACACCGATTTCCAAGACAGTATGAAAGAAGAATGTAAAACATCAGCAATTATTTTGGATAGATTTGGACAAATAAGATTTATTACTAACATTAATTTCACCCATGTCTTTTCACATTTTTAACATGGCTACCAGAAAATTTAAAATCACCTAAGTGGCATGCATTGTATTACTGTTGGGCGGTGTTGGGCTAGACTGTACTTCAAAGCACTTAGAGACCAAATCATATATAAAGCACAATGCTCATAAAATTAACATGGGCTTTGAATCTGTGAAACAGCTTGTGTTCTCAAACCATCATTCACAACCGCCTTTTAAGTGAGGGAGCTCAGAAGCTGTGACACGGGAAATTGTGATGGAAATAGCAGGGTAACTTGCTTATTAACCGGTAAGATTGACCCGAGCGTACAATAATGGTGCAGCCAGTGCTGTGCCGGTCCAGGCTTTACATCTCTCATAAGACATCCTGGCCATAAGAACATCCTCAGAAGCTGTTTGAGGGAGTGCCTTTCTGAAGACCGCTTAGTACCCTCTATGACTGACCTGGAATGCCCACATGGGGCAGAAGAAGAAAGAGTGGGAGGCAGCGCAGAGTCCGGGAGGAGCCCCAGGCTGTTTCAGAGGACCTGGGCCCTCCCACTAGCTTGGGGTGACCTTGTGTTGGACAAAAGACCCTCTAGGTCCCTCCTTTGTGCAGTCTATGCGCTGCAGCACAGCCCTGTCCCTGGACCTCCCATTCTTCTTCCTTACACTTAGTACCTGGGAGGCCTGGAGCAAGTTACTTGTGATCTCTAAGCCTCAGTTTCCTCATTTGTAAGATGGGGACTGTGATACCGATGCCTTATGGAGTGGTGGAGAATCATGGAGAGAATCCATGCATGGTGAGTCTCAATAAATATTAAAACAAACAAATGGCTTAAGAACTGAAAGGGACCTTCATGGCCATTCAGTCCAACTCGCACCCCAACTCAAGAGTGCTATGTGTTCCCTGGTCTCCAACCCCGCTTGTTCACTGCCAGTGATGGGAGGCTCACTGTCTCATAGGACAGGCCCTTGTGTGTTTTTTTTCCGTTTTATTTTTATTGTGGTAAAATATACAGACCATAAAAGTTACTATTTTAACCATTATTAAGTGTACTGTTCAGTGGCATTAAATACATTCATGTGGTTGTGCAACCTTCTCACCACCCATCTCTGGAACTTTTTCATCATCCCCAATGGAAGCTCTTTATTCATTAAACATGGACTCCCCATTTCATTCCCCTGGCTCCCCAGGCACTGGTGCCTACTGTTCTTTCTGTCTCTATGATTTTTACGACTCTAAGTATCTTTTGTGTGTGTGTGTGTACACATTTAGCTTTATTGTAACAAAGCAACTAGTACACTTTTAACATTTAAAACTGAGCATCATCTTTCCTTTCCAGTGAAACAAAAAGAAAATTTAAAAATAAAAAGGAACAGGGCCGGCCAAGTGGCGCGATGGTTAAGAGCTGGCTTGGGACGCCAGAGGGCCCCGGTTCGGATCCCACATATGAGGGCCAGTGACACTGCCCTCAGCTAAGATGCTGAACAACAGCTCAACCTGGAGCTGGGCTGCCATGAGTCGCCGGCGACGGCGTAGGCTGCAGCCCCTGTGGCAGTGAGTTGCCATGGGCTACTGTGTGTAGCCAGCAGCCACAGTGAGCGGCCGTCCAGAAGCCGGCGACTGATCTGCCTCGCCCAGGAAGAGCGCAATGATGGTGCCAACTTGGGCCAGTGAAGCAACGTCCTCCACAACTAGACTGAAGAACAAAAGGACAGCAACTTGTCTGTTCCCCTTCCCCCAATTCCCCAATTAAAAAAAAAATCTTAAAAATAAATAAATAAAAATAAAGAGGAATAAAATTACAATAAAGGATGTCAATTCCGAGTAAGATCCTACAGCTTCTGCTGATTCTCCCATTGAGTGGCAGGGCTCAAGTCCTCATTAGGAGGAAATTTTATTTTAAAAGTGTCATCTTAAACTGCAAGGATGTCTGTTAAACCTCACAATTAAACATGCCAAAGGAGAAGCCATGTTGTCAAAATGCCCACTTAACCCACCCAGACATCTCAAACCCACTGTTTGCTGACCTTCTATAACCCCCTTTTTTTTTCTTTTTTTAAACAAGAGAAAGTAGACAGATACATGTTGGTAAATGCTAACTGTCCATATTCACATAGAGACACAGTGTAATCTCTGAGCCCAATATACAGAGAAAGGAGGAAAAAAGCTAGAATTCTATGCACTACTACACAGGGGCCTAGCACTCTCCAGCTTCCAGCAGAGCTAAGGGAGCAGACGGTTCTTCTTTTTTCCCACAGAGCATGGTGGTGTTGATTCCATAAAGTTTTTGTTGAGATAGGAAGGGATAAAAATGAATTTGGAACAGAAAGGGGC
This sequence comes from Hipposideros armiger, assembly GCF_001890085.2. Lineage (NCBI taxonomy): Eukaryota > Metazoa > Chordata > Mammalia > Chiroptera > Hipposideridae > Hipposideros > Hipposideros armiger. Next base: position 768,544 of record NW_017731975.1, on the reverse strand, counting down.
AGAGATTCTTTTCCCACTGTATTCTGCTGAAGTTATTTTCCCCCAAATAAGATGAGAACCATGGTATAAAGGAGAGAAAAGAGACCTCAAAAACAGGGCGACTGAGCACAAGAGGAAAAAAAAAAAAAGACTGCAACTTGCTCCCAGGGACTGGAGAAAATTAAAAAAGGTTGAAAGTCATCTTCTCCTTCATCTTCCTCTCCTTCCTCCCCCTCATCATCATCTTCATCTTCTTCACCTTCATCCTCATCCCCTTCCTCATCAATATCTTCCAGCCCTTCTTCTTCGTCATCATCATCATCATCTTCTTCTCCTTCCCCTTCTTCATCATCCATGTCAGGAACCAGGTAGTACTGTAGTGGATTTTCCTTCCTTTTCAAGGCTGAGTCATATTCCATTCTGTGTGTAGACCACATTTTATTTATCCATTCATCCGCTGATGGACCCTCAGTTCTTGAATGTTTTTAATTGTCTATTCTCCCACACAGTGAGCTGAAACCTGCCTTCCCATGACCTACACCCATCTGTCCAGCTCTGTCCTTGGGGCCCACAGCATCAGAGCGACCCAATTCCCACAGGAATCCCTGGATTTGAAGAGAGGTCCTGAATCCCCACCACCATCTCCTCAAAGGTTAAGCAGTCTCTTTGACTATTCATAATTCCCAGACCCTTTGCCCTTGCAGTTTAGGTTTTTAGACCTACGTCAATTCACTGATATCCTCTTAAATAGGCATTATCCTAAACTGAGCTGACCTGTACTGTCCTCTGGGGCAACAACCTCTCTTACCTCGACCCTTTATTAACACAGCCTCAGAATGCATTGCCTTTATTTTGGCAGCCATGTTTCATTGATTCATTTATTGAACAGGTTTTATTGGGTACCTCATAAAAGATGAGGCAACTCAGCATAGTAGCTTAGAGCTTGAACTCTGGAGTGGAACTTCCTAGGTCAGATTCCAAGATCCTTTCCTCGCTATGTGCCATGGAACACGTTTCCTAAATTCTCAGAGCTCATGTTCCTTATCTACAAAATGGGAATAATAGTAATAGCGTCCGCTTGCCTGCGTTGTTGTCGGGCTGAAATGAGTTAGTTCACGTAGAACGTTAGAAGAGTGCCTGGTGCTCCACAAACGTGCTATTTCTCTCTGCAGGATACTGTGCCAGGTGCTGGGAACATGGCAGTCAGCCAGGCAGATCAGCCATGGGCTCCTTGTGGTTTGCAGTCTAGTGAAATGGTGGAACAAGTAAACCATTACATGACAACCAGAATTTATTCATGGGCAAACACATAATTAAAAGATCTTTTTAAAGTAGAAATAAACCCCAATTACACCACAGCGTATGAAGTCCTATGATGAGAGAATTACAGGGTGATGTGGGAGCATGAAAGTGGGGTCCCTAACTCTCCCTCATTTATTCACTCATTCATTTATTAAAAATGAGTATTTACTAGGTTCCTACCATGCGTTAGCTACTGTCTTAGATTCTGGGAAATAGCAATGGAACAAAACAAAGATCTCTCTCTCTCTCTCTCTCTCTCTCTCTCTCTCTCTCTCTCGACGCTTACATTCTCTTGGAGGAAGACAGACAAAAGCATAATAAATAAAGCTGCAGATGATAAAATTATATTACACATTAATGAATAATAAACACAACTATAGTTACCATCTACTGGGTGATACGGCTGGCATGGTTTTTGATAGGTCATATGTTCTATGTGAACGACAGTGAGGACTTCTGGGTGATTGCAGGGCTTCTGGCTTGAGCAACAGGAAGCAAACGTGTGAGATCAGGGTGGCTTCCCAGAGGCGGTGGCATTTACACGGGGACTGGAAGGACAAGTAGTGCCTATTGAAGTGAAGAGAGCCAGGGAAAACATTCCAGGGGCTAGAGTTTATACCAAGCTTATGGATAACTACAGTGTCGCGTGAAGTCTTATAACCAGTTCGGGAGTGCTCTGTCCCGTCTGGCATATCCATTAGGTTCAAGACTTAAGGGCACAACTCTATGTTTTTAGGAATTTTAAAAACATCCTTGACTTTTAGCATTCCAAGAAGCTACTCCTCTTAGTATTGTGTCTTCTAAGAGGTTGATAAGTCTGCATTCCATGGCCTTTTCCAGCAGTTTGATTTAAAAAAAAAAATTGTTGAATTGAACCTGGTCAAGGACACAGTCCTGTGTCACACCTCCCTTCCTGCTGATATTGGCCCTATTAATCAACCTTCTTGGGGGTAGAGCTACAAATCAAGCCAACCATAAAGTGATATTACACGGCCTGCACTTCTTCATCCTACTCCCTAATAACAGTCCTAAGGATCAAAGGAGATAAGATATGTGAAAGTGCTTGAAAGTACTCCCGAGTTACACAAGTTGTCATTATTTACTATATATAACTTGGTCACCAACTTGTGGGAATGGAGAGACACGGGGACTAAGTGAGCACCTTGCTGTCATAGAACAGAGCAACCAGGCTGTCTTTCTACCTGAATAAACGTGCTACACTGTAATAACGTTATGGGTACCAAATGTATCAGTCTTGAGAGCTTGCCGTTTCTCTTGATGTAACTTTTGTGGATGTGAAACAAAAGATGAGAATTTGAATTGGTCCTTTTTATTGTAACACTAAAATTAAATTTAGCAAGTTGTGTTCATGCCCTGATTTTATATACTTGCATTTATCAAAAATATTTTGATAAAAATTTTACATACTTGCATTTGGGGGGAGGGGTGGATAAAAAACAAGACACTAAAAAAGCAGAATTAAGTGCTTCTTAAGAGACAGAAAATCTCTGGTGAACATAAACATGCTATGAAATATGTCTTGACTAGAGTAAGAGGTGATAAACATTTGTCAAACACTAAAGGGGGATTGACATTAAAAAATATATACATAATTATATACACACATACATACATATATATATGTATATACACACACACACACACACACACACACACACACATATATATATATATATATATAGTTTTTATAGCTTCTTTTTTAATCCTATAAAGTAGAAATTCCTGTGGCTATTTTATAATTGAGGAACTAGACTGAGATGTTAAGGGATCTTTCCAAGGACATAGAGCTAGGTAGGAAGTAGTAAGTCAGGATTTCTGACTTCAAAGCTCACCTTTTCTACTATGTTCTGCTTCTTCATCAATTGATCGCACACGTTTCTTGCTCTCCTGCTACGTGCAGAAACCTGTGCTAGGTTCTGGGGATATAAAGGAGTATAAACTAGGGACTCTGGTCTCCAGGGACTTAAGATCTAGCAGGGGGACCAAGGTATGCACTGAAACAGACAAACCACAGTACAAGGTAGTAAATGATAACTGTCATGTGGGTGATATAACACACACCCTAGAGAAGTTCAGTGGAGAGAGATGTGTGTGCACTGTCAGAGGTCAGGGAAGGCTTCCTGGAGGAAGTGACATTTTACTTATTCTTTTGCATCTCTTTGGCCAACTCTGTGCCAGGCATTGTTCTAGGCACTGCGGACACAGTGAGTGAAGATATGACACCCAGTGTCTGTTCTTGAAGCTTACTGTGTGTGTGTGTGTGTGTGTGTGTGTGTGTGTTTTGAAGGGAGGAAAAGAATAAACAAACAAATAAGATAATTTAAGAAAGCCTTGGATGCTATTCTTTTTTTTTTTAAGTGATGGGGGACTGGTTTAGATTGTTCTCTCTGAGAAAGTGACATTAGAGCTTATGCTTGAAAGACAAGAAGCCACTCATGGGAAGAGCTGGCACTGGATGTCCCAGGAAGAGTAACAGCAGGTACAGAGCCCCAAGAAGGGAGCCAGACAGAATATGTGGCTGGAGCCTGGTGTGCAAGAGACTTCGAGACTGAGGAAGAAGAGATGGACCAGAAGGGCAGGCGCCTGACCATGCAGGGCCTGGGAGAGCCCGGCCTTGGAGACTGTGGCTTTGGCTCCTAGGGCAATGGGAACTCCTTGAAGCTGCATGCTCCTTGAATAATGTGCAGCTTGGGATAGCAAGAAGGAGACGTGTCTGGGGATGGGGGGGTCCCTCTGTCCCTAATCAGGAGATAATGATGGAGGGAGAGGAGCAGTGGTCAGCCTAGATTCCCTTCTAAAGTACTGGAGGAATAGAAGTTCTTCAGTGAATTCTCCATAGCACTCACTCTTGTCTGCACGGAGGGAGGGAAGGAGGATAAGGAGGGTGTTTTTGTTCTGGATCTACATCAGTTACAATCAATACATGAGATATAGTTTTCCCCCAGAACACATAACTATTTCTCCATGTATCGCTATGTATTGACTTTACACATGTAGAAAAGTGTAGAAATCTTACAAATTTCCACAAAGTGAACACACCTGTGCAACCAGTACCCAGGTAAACAAGCAGAGCAAAAATAGAATCCCAGAAGATCCCCCTCATGGTTCCTGCTGTCACAGGGTCCTTTCCAACACTAACACTTAGTGGTCTCCGATTTTGAACTTTCCATAAAAAGAATTCTATTTGGTCTATATTTTGTATCTGGCTCCTTTTGCGCAATACAGGGTGTGTGAGATTCATTCATGGTGGTGTCTCGAGTTGGCTACCATTCGTTCTCATTGCCACGTAACATCCCATTGTGTGAACATACTGCTGTTTATTCATCCATTCTGCTGTTGATGGACACTTGGATGCTTTCCATTTGGGGGCTATTGTGAATTGTGCTGCCACGAGCATTTTTGTACACGTTTTTGGCATACAAAGCATGCATTTCTGCTGGGTGTATATTAGGAGTAAAATAGCTAGGTCAAAAGTTATATGTATGTTCAGCTTTAGTAGGTAATGTCAGCCCATTTACGAATTGGTTATGTCAGTGTTGCTTAGTTTTAAAAACCAGACTAAAAATACTTCTTCTGATTATGTTAACCAAATACCCTGGTTTTTGATAACCTGTCTTAGGTAGGCAGATTTCTTGGGAAAAACTGCTACACAGTATACTGCTATTAAATACATAGACTTTTCAAATGACCATATTTGGGCTAAATTGAGAAGGATGTATTTCTTATATCAAGTGGGACTCTGGTAATTAACAAAGCAGAGTTAAGGACTTCACAGTTTGTGTGTGGCAGGATTTTCCCATAGTCTGGGCCTTTAATTTAGGGAGAAGATACCTTCCAGCCTATTCTAGCATAACCACATTGAGGCCTTGGGTATTGATGCTCACCCCCTGACGCAGTGGCTGGGGAATGCAGTCTGGGAGCCTGAGAGATGGGAGAAGATCTGGCTGTTCTCTGAGGTCACTCACAGGGCTCTTCCCTCCTACTCTCCATTCTGAAGGGAACTATGGAGACGGGTAAGTCCACGGTGAGCCTTAAGCAATCCTTCTTCCTTATCTGAAAGACTCCCACTGCCAGCTCAGCCTTTGCTTTGTTCAGTAATGACCCTGGACACCTCCAACCGCACCTGAAACTGAGGTCCACACTTGAGAGACATTCCATGCATAACAGGGTGCTATGGACAGAGAAAACAAATAGGAAACCCAAATGCTACACCACAATGGTGGGTGCTCCAAATCTCAAAGCACCTGCTTCTGACAAGGCAACCCTTGGAAGAAACAGACATTTAGTTATTGAATCCCAGTCTGTCTCTAAAGCACATGCTTTTTATTTTTACGCTACATTATCTCCTGTCTCCTAGAGTTCTCCTCTTCTGTGCTCAGTGATCTTAATAGAGGCCTTGGAAATACGGCAACCACGCTGTCTGAAGGACCCTGATCAGCAAACTCTTATTAATGGTGCCTGGAGCTCAGTGTAAAACTCGCCTGTGCTAATATGCTGTGTCAGGCGAGCCTGGCCAAGGTGGAGAATTGATGACTATTGATTTTTACAGAGCAGGCATGTGAGATACGACTAATGACAGCAATAAAAGAGTCTTATCAGCCTTACAGTTTATTTCAAAGGTGGGTGGGTGGGTGGAGGAAAGAATACTGAATGAAATCCCTGTTTTTGTATCCCAGTTCTGTCACTAACCACTTCTGTGTCCTTGGATAAGTTAATTTACCTCTTGGACCTCTTTTGCTCACCTGTGAGATGGGACTCACAGACTACATCATATTCTAGGTCTGTTCCAGTTCCCCAGCTTTGCAACTCCATGATCCTAAGAAAAGTCGCACCTTAACTTAGCATTTGTGACATCTCCTTTGGAAGCAAAGAAAATGTCACTTTTTTTCCTCTCGTCTCCATGCACTGTGTTCAAAGCCTCAGACTCTAATGTACAACATGTTTTAATTTCTTGGAGATCATGAATGTCTGCAATACTATAATATTATAGTATTATAATATAATAATGGTATTATGTAGGAATAAGGAGCTCTTTGGAAGGAAGCTCTTACTCCTTTAATAACTATTTATTGTGTATTCAGTTGGCATCCTCAAGGAACTTAGAGTGTAACGGGACAGTAAAGGCATGGCTAACATGAAGTGGAAGGTGGTGAGGGCCACGAAGGAGGCATGAGTGACAGGTACAGCTCATGTCTTGCAGGTCAGGGAAGGCTTCATGGAAGAGGAGCCAATTGAGCTGAGAAATGAGTGTCATTTCACAGGTGGAGACATGGAGAGCCCTCCCTTAGAGGACAAGGGAAGGAGGGGACAGAACCATAGGTTTAGGGAGATGGTTTGGGGATGGGAAGTAAGGGCTGGCTCTAAGTAGGGTGACCGTATGTCCTAGTTTTCCCAGGACAGTCTCAGCTTAGACTTCCTGTCCTAGTGTCATCACTAACAGTATACCTCTTTTCACTCTCAGAAAGCGTCCAAGTTTGGATGACAAATTATATAGTCACCATAGCTCTAAGTGATGCTCTCTCAGGGGCCAGCTCTACGCATGGCTAATAGGATCTGAGAGGTCGAAAGAGAGAGGGGGCAGAAGCGACTCAAGGGCTGCCAGCTGGTTTACCTGGTAAAACAGAGGTAAAATACAGGGGGAAAAAATGGCATTAGAAAGAGTTGCCAAGTATGAGGAAAGTTTATGAATTCAGTTTTAAATCAGAAAGACAGCGCTGGAGGGGGCCCTGTATACCATTGGGTCCAATTCCTCCTTTCCCAGGTAAGGGAACTGAGGCAGAGATACTAGACAGGACTGGCACCCAGGCCTCCTGCCCCTCGTTTGCAGCTCTTGGCTCTCGTCCTCACTGTACTGAGTTGAAGAGTGTCCCTCCAAATTCATGTCTGGGTGAAACCCATCACTATGACCTCATTTGGAACTACGGCCTTTGCAGATAAAATCGAGTTAAGTCATACTGGCATAGTGTGGGGCCCTAGTTAATATGACAAGTGTCCTTATAAGAAGAGGGAGATCTGGACAGAGAGACACACAGGGAGAAGGCCGTGTGACAATGGAGGCGAAAATTGGAGTGATGCATCTACAAGCCAAGGAACAGGAAGAGGCAAGGGAGGATCCTCCCCTGGGAGCCTTTGGAGGGAGCACGGCCCTGCTGACATCTTGATCTTGAACTTCTAGCCTCCAGAGGAGACTATATTTCTGTTGTTTCAGGCCACCTAGTTTGTGGCCTTTTGTGATAGCACTGACACACTTTCTGAGTTTTAGGTTCAGGTGGAGTATTCAGGTGGAGCTGCCTGGAAGGCATGTAAAAAAGGCATGTGGCCCCTCCTCTGGGATGCAGAGGAGGGGTCAGGATTTAAAACAGTCAGGGTTGGTCATGGGAACATGGGAATGGAAGACAGGACTGAAGAGAAGGGAATGGAAGGGAAGGGAAGGGGAGGGAAGGGGAGGGAAGAGAAGAGAAGAGAAGAGAAGAGAAGAGAAGAGAAGAGAAGAGAAGAGAAGAGAGAAGAAGCTCTGAGGACAGGGGTTGAAGAGGAAGGAGAGGTAGAGGAGGAGGCAGAGGGCACTGTAGGAGGCACAAGAAGAGAGCGAAGTGAGGGGGGAATTCCTGAGGAGGTAGAGGTCAAGAGGTCACACTGGGAAAGGGGGGGCTGATTTGGCATTCAGGTCATGGGTGACCTTTTCGTGATCGAGGGGAGATCACTTTTTTAGGGACTTCAGGACAAAGAGAAATAGGGCAATAGCTTAGAGGAGGGATTTTATTAGGCTGTGGAGAATTGAGTATATTTGTGGGCAAAGGTGAGGACGGGGGAAATTACAGATGCAAGCTCTTGTGGTGGGTGGCTATTGAATGGCCCGAGGCCCATCCATGCAAACACACAGATATGGCACACCCTACCCAGGATTTAGCCAACGCTTTGCCTCAGCTGGAGCTTCAGCACTCCTTTGTCACCCCCTCTGTCCACCTCTGGGGCCTCGAGCCATCCTCTAGGGGATGGGCTCTTGAATGAGAGTGAAGAGCAATTCAGTGACAGTGTGGGCCCTGATGTGAGGAGGGGGCATCATTGGGTCTCGTCAGTGGAGTGCAGGGGCAGCTGCTCAGGAGGATGGCATAGGAGACAGGGGACTGTCTCACAGCAGTGGAGCCCAGACTGCGTCACACGGGATGACTGGACTCAGCAGTCATGTCTGCAGAAGCATGAGCACAGCAGGCTCTTCGGAGGCAGAGTAGGTCAGCATTTCTCTCAACCCTCGCTTCTGATCCTGGCCCGTCACCACCCTTTGTAAGCCTGGTAAAGTGAGGCAGCTCTGTGTTCTCTGTGCCTGACGGCTCTCTCCCATCCCTTCTTTGTTTGCTCGGGGGCTCTGGAGTGAGGCTCCCTTTTCACCTCCATTTCTTCTTTCTCATGGGAAGACTCATGCCTAACTATGAATCACAGATAAGCTTTTAGGAAACACAGTGCTGTCCTTGGGAAACTGAGACATTATGGGATTACAGGCCAAATCTGTAAATAAGGGAGGGATCTGCGTGTCCAGAGGTCCTCACAGCCCTCCAAACATATAAACTTGACCTCAAATTAATGTGGTAATGGATGGCATACATTGAGAAAAACATAGACAGGAAGTACACCTTCCACCATGGTGCCACACTACATGGTACTCCAGGACACATCATACCCACTGCAGCCACTCCATGACATGGGCCTCCTCTCTGGTAGAGGAGCGCTGGGGCCCCAGTGAGAGACAAAGCATTGGCTAAATTTCTGGAGAGGGTGTTAAGGTATCTGTGTGGGCAGGCAGATGTCAGAACTAGAATAATTACTGTGGAAAAAGTAAGTTTCGAGAAAGCCTGAGCCTCTTCCTTCTGCACCCGTAACTCCTTTCTGTCATCTTTCCTCCCAACGCCCCCAAATTATATATACTTCACCATGATATTTTATTCTACCTTTTTTCTATATTCCACTCACCCTGTGTTAAGCATCAATGCCTGTGGTCAACAGATGAGGAGGCATGCCATCCAAATAGGCCAGAGCTATACAGCTAGTAAATGGTGGAAGCAGGGGTTGAAGGGCCCATGACTCCAAAGTCAAGTGCTCTTCACCCTACAATGTCTGTAGCTTCCCCTTTCTAAGTGGAGCTTGGCTCTCAGTTGACTTAGGGTGGTATGATGACATCTTCAGAACTTCAACGTTCAGGAACTTTATGTAAGAATCCGGTAAACTAGTAAGTCATTCTGAATCTCCTGGTCTGTCCCACAGGAGAGGATCACTGCTCTGCTCCTGGGTCCCCATGCTGCTTCTTTCTTGTTGGCAGTGTGGCCAAAGCACTGGGTTAGTTGTGTCTACGATGTCCACCCCTCTCCAATACGGCCTTCTACAGAGGTCTAGGACCAGGGCTGGCTGTTGTATTCTGACATCCAGAAATGGCTCCTTCATTAGAATGCCCTCTGGCTACACACAATATTGTTGGAATGGGCAAGGAGCCGACCCTAGGCTGGGTCGCCAGGGATAGCTCTCAAATCCACACTGCCAAACTGGCTTCTCAAGGGGACCTCCACCGCTGAGGTGAGGAAGGCCATCTACTGAAGCTGTGGTGCAGGGATCAAGAGACTGCTACCATCACTGCTGCCAACCCCACTGCCATAACTGCCTTGCAAAACCCATGAACGTGGTGACCAGACACTGCAATGCTGTTGCAACAGGGAAGCCACTGCCCACCCCAACTGCTCCTAACCCAAGTAAGTGTCTATGACCTTGCTAGGCAGCAGAAAACATCAAAGCAGCAGGAAGGTGCCCTTTATCCCTCTTCCACCTCCCAGATCTTCCTAGTTCACCTAATTGGCAGAATCTAATTTATTCTAGACTCCTAGCTGCAAGGGAGTCTGAGAAAAGTAGTTAAAAAATTTCTGGCCACTGCAGTACAAGGAGGAGTTTGAGATGGATGCTGAGTACCAAACCACTATATCTATCATATATGGTGAGAAAGAATATTGCTTATAATAAATATTCCAAAGATTTTCTAAATGATTCTGGATTAACATTTATTTACTAAAATAATAATAAAAAAAATCTTAAGTCTCTGAAGATGGTGGGAATGTTCACATTTGCCAAGAGTCCTCTTAACTATCCCAAGGATGACTTTTCTCCACCAATATCACCACGGCAACGTTCAGAGGTTTTCTCACCCATTGAGAGATTATATCCTAAAAAGAATGATTCATTTTCATGCTTTTCCCATTTTTTAAATTATAGAAATAATACAAGTACTATTTAAGTCTGAAAAATATAGTAAAAATAGTTATCAATAATCCTACATTTCTATCACAATAACCACTTCACTCTTTTCATGTGCATATTTACATGTTGTAAATGTAATGTTTATACAATCTTATTTTGTTTTTTTCACCTAATGTGCATCATAATCATTTACCATGTTGCATGATATAATCACAATTTTTTCTTTTTAAAGATTTTATTGGGAAATTGGGTGAGGGGAACAGCATTGGGGAATTGGGGAAGGGGAACAGACAA
>NW_017731975.1:710950-756306 GCF_001890085.2 Hipposideros armiger | reverse complement strand
CTGAAGTGTACCTGGCGTATAAGACGACCCCCCACTTGGAGGCATATTTTTCAGGGCCAAAAAATCGTCTTATACGCCGGCAAATACGGTACTAGTTATTGTCTTGGTCAGTCCAGGGCAGGGTGGATTTAGTCTGTGAGAATAAGGGGAAGAACAAATTTAGCTATTATGTGTTTGCAGTGACAGAAAACATTCCGAATAAATGGGTGTTCTCAAAGCAGCAGAGAAGAGGGCCTTGTTTTAAGGCTCTCCACAGTGCATGACCTCGTGATGCATAAAAGGAGGTGCACTACTATAGTGCAGGGTGTCCTCAATTCTAGAACTCCACTCCATCCTCACGCCCTGCCCCCAACCTTGCCCACATAATTGCCCCATAAATGACATTCGCAGAAATTCTCCCCACCGCCAGGCCTTAGGAATGCCAAAGCTTGCTGAGCAATACTGTTTGCAAAACCGTGGGCTCTGGGGGCCTATTTCCCCTGAGCCACTGTTCCTGCTCTCCCTCCAGCTATAAGCATATCCCCTCTGCGGCCCGGCTGACTTTCCCTAGGGACCACCCTCGCCTGCCTGCCCCAAGCGAGGCAGCACCACCTCGCTCGAGGTGGTACAACTTCCCGGGACAGCCCAACGTCTCCTCTCGCCCCCGTCCGGTTGCTTGGAAATTTGCACTGGACAGTGACGTCACACAGGGAGGCGGGTCCACACTGGCCCGCACACCAATGGCGCGGCTGCAGCCGGCCTCTTCTTTTCCAGTGATTGGTGTCTGGGGCCCCTCCGCTCCACCCCAGCCCGCCATGGCGTCAGGCGCCGCAGCACAGGGGAGGTGGTTCCCACTTTAAGAAGTGAAGTTTTTCGCCCCCTCCCCCTCCCTGCCCACCTTCTGCAGCCTCTCGCGCCCTGCGGAGCTGGCGGATGGAGCTGCGCTGCGGCGGCGTGGGGAGCCAGGCTGTGGGGCGCAGAATGGATGGGGACAGCCGAGATGGCGGCGGCGGCGGCTGCAAGGACGCTGGGTCGGAGGACTATGAGAACCTGCCGACCAGCGCCTCCTTATCCACCCACATGACAGCCGGAGCGATGGCCGGGATCCTGGAGCACACGGTCATGTACCCGGTAGACTCAGTGAAGGTGAGGCACGACGAGACTTTAGGGACGGAGCGAGCAGAGAGGGGAGCGCGCGTGCGTGCGTTTGCATCCCGCGCAAGAGCAACCTGAGGCAGCGCCCCGAAACCACGCGCTCCCGGCGCCCCGATTCTATCCGCGAGCTGGCGCGCGCAGCTGGGGCGCGGAGGAGCGCTCCGTGCCGCTCCTTCCGCCCCGGGGCCACCTCCCCCCCCCACACACCCCACCCCGAGCCCACGAGGGTGCCCAGCCCGCACTCCATACGGGCGCTCCCGCCGCGTTCCTGGCCAGGGCTGCTGGCGGCGCTGCGGCGGGGGAGGAGAAGTGGCGAGCGACGCTGGCCTCGGTGGAGGCGGCGGGGTTCCCGAGGGAGGCGATCGGTGCAGCTTTGCAGTCTTACCACGCCTGCCCACGCGATCCGAGGGTTTGGGGGTCCTGGCTCGTCGCTGCTTCAGCGGGCGTTCCCGCTGGCGCTCCCGGCGTCTGAGGCGCGGCGAGAGGCGTCCACGGACCTGTGCGGGGTGGTCGGGGCTGCCCACACGTGCGCGGTTTCCGAGGGAGCTCGCCGCCCGGGAGCGCTAACCACACTCGCGCTCAGAAACGTGGCCCCGGCCGGATGGCGCTCCCTCTGGCCCTGGCGTGTGGCCTCTGTGTCCCCGGTGTTTTGGGGGTTGTTGGGAGTGGCAGGGGTCTCTTGGTTCTTGGCAGCCCTCTTGAGGGGTGGGGGTGGGGGGCTTGCCGGTTCAGCGGCGCTAAACCCTTTTCTTTGGGTTTCTGCACTTCTTTCCCTGGAGTTTGGGCAGCCAAGCAGCAGAGAGGCAGTGAGACTTGCGGTGACATTTGCCGCCTCTTTTTTTTGTTGCAAGGAGGTGGGCCGGCAGGGAGAACGTTGTGCTATCCAGCCCTTGCTGTGGGTTGTGTAATAGGCACTCAGTGCCCCACACTTCTCCAAGCAGGTAGTTTTAAATGCATTTTTGCAAGGGGGCAGTTTCAGCCAGGCAGAATGTTTGACAGAGAGCTGCCCTCTGTCCGCCTGATCAGGACACCGAATAGCCAGGGGATAGAGCAGTGGAGGGAAGTCATACTACAACAGTATTGGCACATTGCATTTGTGTAGGCATAACTCATCTAATCCATACAGCAACCCTGGGGATTAAGAGATGAAGAAATCGAGGCACAGAGAGATGAACTGATTAACCTCCCCAGGCTCACACTCCACCTGTAGCCTCTGACCCCAGCCCCACTGTGCTTTGGAAGACTGGGGGCCTGTTGAGGTGTCAGTTATCTTGAAAGGCAGGGCCCACAGAGCCCCGGCACTGGCAGCTGTATCTTATTGCTGATGCTGGCTCCACATGAGCGTTGTGAAGGCCAGAACGTCTTAACTCAGAGGGTTTCCCTGCCCTGGGCAGCTCTCTCAGAGCTGGCAGTCAGTGACTAGAAAGGCACACGTCCAGGGAGAGAAGGCATAGGCATTTGCGGTGAGGTGAGGCCCAGAGCCTGTGCTCCTGGGCCTGAGCCATCACCCTTTCTGTCCCTCCAGTGTCCCTGTGGGGAATTCGAGTAATGATTCTTGCCTGCCAGGGTTACGGAGGGGATGGGGGAGATCGTGTCTCAGGTTTTCAAAGCTCCTCCGGGAAAGACCCTGGATAGGTACCAGGTGGCATTTGTGTAGGAAAGAATCCCTCACATGTAATAAAGTTCCCCATATTTGAAGCTGTTGTCTTGAGGGCTTTGGACAGAGTGTGGGGGAAAGGGAGGAGCAGGGAGATGTTATCTGAGCAGGCACCAGCCCCACTGGGTCGTGGAGATGCATGTTCCGTCAAGGAACCATACCACTTCTGAGGCTCTTGGCCTCTGCGTCGAGTTTGGTTTAGAGCATCATTTTAGTTTATCCTTGGGATTAGAAGAAATTAGTCATGCCCTTTGAGCTCCCTTTGACACTCTAGAGAGGCATTTGTCTCACGTGTTTAAGTTGTGTGATCTGTGTTTAGGTTCCTCCTGCCCCTGAGACAGTGGTTATGTTTTGATCCAGTTGTCACTGTGTACTTAGTATTACTTTCTGTGGCAGATTTCAGCAATGGACAGGTTAACATTAACATGGCGCGGTGTGGCAGAAGGAGCTGGTCTGGCTGTCACCTTGTGGGGCTTGACTGTAAAATGAAGCCTTGGCTTAGCTCATGAGTAAGTCTTCTGGGTTCCGGGATTCTACCTCTGACCCGGAATACTGACCCATCCAGGTTCTTCTGTTTTTAAGCCTGCAGGTTTGGTTTTAAAGCACCTCTTGTTTTTCATGACAGCATTTTTGGAAGGGGTAGCAAGGCTTATTCTTGTATATTTTTTCAGCTGAGACAGACAGAGAGAGAGAGAGAGAGAGAGAGAGAGAGAGAGAGAGAGAGAGAGAGAGAGAGAGAGAGGAGTTAAGTGTGTGAGCCCCTGTAGGACCCCAGTGAGGCTGTGGCAGGGGGCCAAAGTCTGCCAAGGTCAGCACGGTTGTCTGTGCCGAGCGTGAGAGATCGGGGATGCCAGGCTTCAGTCAGCCTGGCAGTGCTTTACTTGGGGAGACTTTGACTGTGTCCTTAAGTATTTTGGATGTTGGAGACTGAGTGAGTCAGGAGCTCTGGGTTGGGTTTCAAGCCCTGCCCATAACTTGCTAGATGCCTGAGGCACTGTTGTGCGCCTTAGTTTTGTCACTCTAAATAACATGGGAGCTGAGGACAAGTTCAGTGTTTCTCCCCATTTTAACTTGTCCCCCTTTCTATGAACACAGAACACCCATTGTCCTCTTTTATATTATTTGAAATTGCAAATAATTATGTCAACTGACGCCACATCAATGTAAATCGTATCTTGGGAGAAGCAGTTTTATTTTATACGGCACACATTTTTCACTTTGATGTTGTGAAGTTAAATGAGAACGTTGGGTGGCCTGGTTTTTCCAGTTTTTCTATCCTAGATGGTATGGACCACGGAATAGAGTGCAAAATGCTTGGTATTGTGGTATTGTAGTCATAAGTGCTGAAAGCCAGCCTTGCTAACTGCTTAAAATCACAGTGTTAAATACACTTTCCCGTGAAGTTCCATCCCACCTCCCAAGGTCAGTCAATTTCGTGACCTGTGTTTTTCAAACTGTGGGTCGTAACCCAGCGGGATTGACATTTTGAGAACAGATTGGTCAGAGTATAAGTGTGCATGGCATGCAGTAAGGAGAAATGTTGCGCCCTGAAATTCTGTATGGGGTGTATGTGTGTGTCCCTGAGTGGCTGTGTAAACTGCAGTTCTGCCTGAGGGTTATGGCCAAAAAAAGTATGAAAAACACTGACCCCGATGGTCACTACTATTAATCTCTGCAGCTCTAGCCATCAACAGCCTGTGATTACTAAATGGGTGTGTTTGGAAGACCTTCTAGCAACTTTTCTGCCCCTTCCTCTGTCTTCCTCTCTCACCTAGGTCCACGATGGTGGGCTATGAGCACTCACCACTCAATCTGTAAATGGCCAGACCACCAGGACCCTTGGCTGCTGGTTTTCTTCTTTAGATTCCAAGCCCCCACAGTAGGACCTAGTAGGACCGAGAGAGAGCGCATGGGGACTCTCTTGGGCTTTTGCCAAATGGTTAGCAATTACTTGTTCCTTTCCAACTTGGGGGCAGAGGGGGGGGCGTGCAGCCAGTTTTCCATGACCATCTTCCTGGTGCTCCAAAGTGGCAAGTGGCAGAGTCACCTAGACCCGTGCTTGGGTGGATGTGAGAACCCCAGGTCAGGAGTGCTCAAGACTGTGGGGAGAATGCCAGGTGGGTGGAGAAGGAAATTCCAACCAGATTAGGCACACCACTTGTAGACCATGCTGAGTCCTGTGGTGGGGAAAAGCGGGAGCAAAAGGAAACCGGAAAGATTTGAAGCGAGGGAACTTCCGCTGACCTTTTCACAGCCCTTCTCTTGCTCTGCTTGTCAGGGAAACTGATGTCCTGAACTCTGCTAGGAGGAGCCCTTCTTCCCAGCCAGGGTACGGACGGATGGCTGACAGCATTCTCTCCAGGAGCGGGGTGGGTGCTGAGCTAGCTGGAAGCCTCAGGTTGACCTGGGGGTGTGTAGCTGGCCCTCCTGAGCTCTGAGCAGCATTGAGCCAGGCAGGTGCCAAGACAGCCCCACGTTCCTCAGGCCGCTGAGCCAGCTCCTCATGGTCCCAGCAGTGCAGGCTGACTGGTAGGAAGGGTGCTCAAGGGAGTGAGGGCAGCTGCCAGAGTCCCCTCCCACCCACTTAATGGCTTTGGGAAACAAAGTATAGTGTTGTGGATGCCATTCAGCTTCAAAAGGGCTCGAGATCCCAAATTGCTCTAGTTCCAGCATCAAAATTACAGTGATTTTTTTTTTCTGTCTCTCTTCCTCTGTCTTGTCTCCTTCGGATCCCTCCCCTCCCTTCTTTTCTGTCCTTCAATAGGAGGTGCTTTTCCTAAAAGGTGGGTTTGGGAAGGGCATGGAGTCAGAAAAGGAGCATTCTGGAACTTTTCTCCTAGTCTTTGTGTCATGAACTTCCAGGCCAAATGCTAGTCCCCGAAGTGGTATCGGCGCCCTGTCGGCTTGCGGCTGGAGCAGTGTGGGTGGGGATCTCACCCAGCCCCAGAGTCAGCACTTGGCCCCACATGGCAACTTTCCTGCCTGCCCTGGCCCACTCTGCCCAGAAATGGGGAGGGGTAGGCTGGGGCAGAGGGCTCAGAGGGGAGCCCCTAACAACATAGTGGGTAGTGAAGGTGGCCTCAGGTGACCTCAGCTCCAGTAGGGAGAGGTACTTGGGGCTTAATGGGGGGTTTTAAGTGACTGCTTTGTTTCAGCCTTGCAGGGGTGTGCATGTGGGGGCTGGGGAGGGGTGTCATGTGGAAGGCAGGGTGGCGCTGGGTCCAGTGTGCTTCCCAGCCCTTTCCCGGTTTCCGTGTGGGCGCGTCTTAGCTACCTGTGGCCATCTTATTTATGAGGGCTTTTGTCCCATTGCTCTTTGAAGCAGTGACCAATCTCAGGACTTCAGTCCCACTTCCCCTTTTTGACAGACGTGGGTTCTTGACCCTTTTCCAACTTCAGGAGGGTTGCCTTTCCCTGACCCACTGGGTGAACTGACTTGCTTGCATTGAATGAAGCCTTTGGCAATCTCTCTTGAATCCCAGAACCTTCTGGGTCCTCTCCTATCTCCCCTAGGACCCAGCCTTTTCTTCTCAAAGAATTTTTATTTTTGTTTGTTCTTCATCTTCAAGGATGCATCTGGCCCCTCCATGCTGGCGGTAGACACATCTCTACCCTCCTGGTGTTTATTAGAGCACTCCAGGAGGGTGTGAGCTCTGCTTCCCAGAGCCTGCCCTGCCCTGCCCTGCCCTGCCCTGCCCTGCCCTGCCCTGCCCTCCCCTCCCCTCCCCCGCCTCCATCTTGAGTGTTCACAGCTGACATTTTTCATAGGAGGGATGTGTCGGAATCACTTGCTCTTCGCTTAACTCTAATCCTTCCCTCAAGCACCTTCTGAGCTGGGGTGTCTCACCCTCAAGGGAACTATCTTAGAAAGATGCAGATCCCAGCCTTTGACTTCCTGGTTGGGCCGGACACTTAGCTTTGCCGAGTTTTAATTTCCTTATCTATAGAATGCAGATACAGATTTTCTTCCTGCTTTCTCTCTCCTGAACCAACTTTCCATTGCTTCCTTCTTCCGTTATTTTGCCTAACCTCTTCACGGAGTGCTCCTTCTGCCTTCCCGTCCTGTTACCAGTTCGCCTAAAGATGGTTCCCATCAGCTCAAACCCAAGCACCTTTGGGCTGAGTGAGGGGCCGCCTCCTTCTTTCCGTTACTCCACTCCACGGCCCACTTATCAACCTCTCCTTCCCCTTAGAGGCGGGATAGTGGAATGGTTAGAGCTTGCACCCTGAGCCAGACTGCCTGGGCCGGGTCCCAGTTTCCACTTGGGTGTGACCTTAAGCCAGTTTCTTCACCTCTCTGTGCCCAGTTTCCCCATCTGTAAAAGGGGGAGAGAGGATGGTACTGATGCCACAGAGTGGCTGTGAGAGTGAAATCCTTAACCTGCTGGGTCGTGAATGCTCTGAAGGTGTCATCTTCGTCTTCATTGTCATCAACATGACGGGAAGCACTTTCCCTCATTGTCTTCAGACTTTGGCGTTGGCTCACAGGCTGCCTCTCCACAAATCCTGTCATCACTCGCTCTCAATCACCACCTACTAGTAATATTCAGATCCCTCTGTTCTGTACGCCCCTCACGTGGATGGCCTTTACCTCATGGGGACTTGCCCCACCCCAGAACCTCCCTGAGTCTGAAATCTGAAATTCAGACAGTTCATGGCCTGACCACAGCTGTCTCACGGTCACCCTGTGCTCCATCTCCCGCCTCTTCTGTCTCCCTCTCAGCCCATCCCCGTCGTCCTCATCTGGCCTGGACACTGTGACCCGTCCCTGTAGCTGCAGGGCCCTCCGTTCCTCTGTGTTTGGTTCTCCTCACGCCGGCCTGCCCAAACCCAAACCCCGATCCTGGACAGACCGTCAGGCGGACGGGCAGCGCACCCTTCGGGAGAAAGCCATACAATGCCTCTTTGGTGCCAGGGCGCCCATGCCTCTTGGGCCCTTAGCTTGTCCTTCCATGTGTTCTGGTCAGGCAGCTCCATCACCCCGACAGCTGCCTCAGACCACGCTCTTGTTCCTCAAGCCCCACCCCCCACTCTTTCACCCTCTGCCTGGCATCTAGCTTCCTAGTTCCTAGAGGAACCTGGACCCCACTCAAACTCATCTTTCTGTCACTGCACTGCCAATTTTCCCTCCATCCCCTATCCCTCCGCCTACATAAGGTAAGAGGGTCTTTCCCTCCTTTTGGGTGACTCAGCCAGGGCAGGGAAGGGCGATGTGTGGGAACCGCCTCATACCTGGAGTTGAATCCTGGCTCCACACCTGGGGCACACGGCTTGACCTCTCTAAGCTCACTTTCCTCGTGGGCAGAGTGGGGACATTAATACCAACACCTACCTTATAGGGTTGTTGGAAGAATTAAATGAGCCGACACGTGCAGAGCTCTCGCTGTCGTGTCTGGTGCACACGTTCTCAAAAAATGGCCATGATGGTAGTTATTT
Organism: Hipposideros armiger; assembly: GCF_001890085.2. Lineage (NCBI taxonomy): Eukaryota > Metazoa > Chordata > Mammalia > Chiroptera > Hipposideridae > Hipposideros > Hipposideros armiger. The sequence goes on along the minus strand of NW_017731975.1, from coordinate 748,079 downwards.
TGGTCATCTCTCTCTTGAGTAACCCAGTTCCAGTATCTTTAGCCTCCCCCCATCCCCTAGTTGGTTCCTTCTTAAAATCGTTTATCCAGGTCCAAGCCTGTCCCATCTAAAATTAACTAATAAACCACAGACATCTCACCTTGACCCCCACAGGCCCCAAGTACCAACTTCTTTCTTCATGGAAACAGACAAGCTTTTGTGGCTGTGCTTTTTTTTTTTCTCTCTCCTTAAAATAATAGATGCTGTGAAAAGATCATTAACACTTGGCCTGCATTCCCTCACCTTGTCACCCCCCAGGCCTCTGGTTTTGGTGCCCACCACTCCACTAAAACCTCAGGAGGCTGCTAGCCATCTCCTTGCTGAGCTCAGTCATTGTTTTCCTGGTCCCTCTGCTGCTGTTGGCCCCACCCCTGCCAAGGGCACCTCTGTGAGGGTGGCCCTGGGACCCCGAAACCCCACAGCTGTCTCTGTTCCCCCTTTGGGTCTGGCGACTGCTCGGTCCCTTTGAAGCCTCCTGGTCTCCTCAGAATGCTACCCTCCACCTTCCTGTCTTCCCCCAGGACACGCGTCTCAGTTTTCGCCTGGGTCCTGATAACTTGCAGATCAGTGTCTGTGGTCCAGTCTCTCCGGGAGCTGGGTATCCAGTTGCCGCACAGACATGTCCACTTGGCTGCCTCATGGGCTCCTTGGCCTTGCCACGTCCAGTGTGGGCACCCTGACCTCCCCTCAGCCTGCACTCCCCTCGGCCTGGGCCCCGTCTCTCAGAAACATGTTGGTCATCTTGGTGGTCATCTTCAGCTTTTCTGCCACCCCTGCCCCCTTCCCTTCTCTCCATCCCCCACATGCATCTATAGCATCTCTTGACGTCGCTGTCTTCTCCCTGTACCCAGCACTGCCACCTTGGTTCGGGGGACTCAGCCAGCTCCCTTCCATGGACAGCGCACCTGACCGCGCGAGCCACAGCTGAGGACTCGCGCCCCTCTTCTCCTCCGCACTTCCTAATGCATGGCCTTGCGTTGTCTTTCTCCACAGCATTCATTACCTTCTAATATACAATACTGTTTACTTCTATTGATTATTTACATACTTCGTTTATATTTATAATTGCTCTTTATATTGTTTATGGCCTGTCTCCCCTTATATGCATGTAAATTCCCCGTGGGCAGGAAGCTTTTGGTCTTTTGTTCTCTGGTACATTCCCATTGCCAGAAACAGTAGCCGACACATAGTAGGTGCTCAGTGAAGTTTTTGCTGACTGAGTTACCACGGATCATTCACAGCCGGTCCTGCTCACTCTGGCCTTGGAGCCCTCCAGCGTCCCGGTGGACTAGTTTCCACACCTTGAATAGGGAAGAGGAACAATGCCTGTGCTGCCCACCTTGCAGCCCTACTTACTGCATCTAGGGAGAAAATGCAGCCAGGTTTGCTGTGAACAGACCTCTCTACCATTTAAAAATGTTAAGGCTCTCTGCAGGTGCCAGGTCGTGGTGTTTATTATCAAGCTGGGATCCTTTTAAAGGGGGATGGTTGGAGAGGAAAATCCAGCCCCTTCTCCAGGGCGTAGCAGAGCCAGTGAGGGGGCTAAGGTGCAGCCTCGCGTCTGCAATTCACAGCGGGTGGCGTCTCCCCACCTAACACTCCCCTAGCTGTCCCTGTTGCCTTCAGAATAAATCCCGAACTGAACTATCTCATGTGGCTTGCACAGAGACCCAGACCCTCCCTTCTCTGGCATGTCCACCAGAGCGAGACACGTAAAGTATTCTGTGAATGGTGGTTGAATGAATAAAGACACAATTGTTTTAAAGAGAGGGGGAGAAAAGTGAAAAAAATGCTTTTAAAACTGCTGTTAAACAAATACTCATTTTTTTTGGCGAGGAGAGGGTTTTGTGTTGTGTTATTGTTGATTCCATAATGTGTCTTGGCCACGAAAAGACTTTCTCTGTCCTTTTTATTTGTCCTTTTTTTTTTTTTGCGGCAAGCCACAGTTATATCCTGATGAGATTATGAATTCACCTGGCCACCCACTTCATTCATTCCACACACACTAACTGCCCTCCCCGCCAGGCTCTGTGCTGGACACCGGGCAACCAAAATAAGTGCTGGCCCCTGTTCCCAGAGCCTGTTCCCTATAATTAGACTCTGAGCTTAGATGACAGGACTGGGTCCCTCTGAAGAGAAGAATGGCCCAACTTGATATTTACTTTCAAATGGGCACAAGGTCTGGGGTGTCTGGACTCTGGGGTCCTCGGGCTGCCGTCTTGATTGTCTGGAGCCTGCTGGGAGCATCACCCCAGGCTTCTCTGCTGAGCACTCTTGAGTTGGCTCCTTTCCCTGTAGAAGACAGTGGCCCTCAGTTGTACACCCCCTCCCCCTTCTCTTCCTCACCCCTGAGGTTGTTAGTCATTCTGAAAGCCAAAATTGGCTCATAGAAAGCACATTTGAAAACATCTCCCACCCTACCAGTCATCCCAGGCAGTCGGGAAGGGCCGTTCGTAGTCTGGTCACTACAAGGTGTTTTGGTTTCACAGTCATGCTTTCCCACTGAAGAGAAAACAACACATGTTGAAATAGAAATCCCAGCAGCAGCTTGGTTGAACCAATTGTTGCGTAACAGGTTTAGGAAACGTCTGGCCATCGTGGGTCAAGTTGGGGGCTCTAGCTTTGTGTTGCCGAGAGGACGTCCTCTGTGTCCACCAGCCTCTGGATCTATAAGACACATCCAGTGAGAGACTCAGAAAGCTGTGGTACCCTGAGGTCCGGTTGGCAGACACCCCTGACCTGATGACCTCTCATTGTTCCCTGGCACAACCATAAAGGCTACACTGGAGATGCTGCTGTGAGCAGGGACTGGGGTAGGGTGTGTGGGTGTCAGACTTGTGCTGATATGGAGGCTTCCAGAAAGGGCACTGAAGTGGGGGCGGGGTGCAGGCCCCATGAATTTAAGTCTTGGTCCCGCTATTAACCAGCTTTGAAAACTCGGGGAAGTTGTTTCTCTGGGCTGGTGTCTCCGTGTCTCGTAGACTAATATTAGTCTCCTAGAATAATATCATTGGCTTACCTACTTGGCGGGTCTGTGGAGAAGATCAGGTGGGATCACGTTTGTGGGTGGCTTTTGTAAACCTTAATGTGCCCAGCTAATGACAGATCGTATCAGAGACAATAAGCTTAACCATTAAGAGTAGAGCGGTTCAGGTTAGCAGCACAGGTGCTGGGGCCAGACTGCCGGGGTGGCGCCTGGTCAAGTGACTGAAACCTCTCCGTGCCTTATTTTCTCATCTGCAAAATGGGGATAGTAACGGTATCCACCTAGAGTGTTGCTATGAGCATTAATTATGACACACCTAGAATAACAGTGCTGATAGTGTTAATAATAGTGTCAGGTACATGGTAAGCATTCAGTTAATATTAGCTTCTATTATCTTTTCTAAAAGTGTTATTACTTGAACAGCTGGTTATGCTTGTCTGTTGTATGTTGCCATACTTTTGTAATGTCTCAACCTATATTCTGTCATTTGATCCTCTTAGCTGTCCTCTGAAGGTGGGGAAAGGCATGTGCTCTTTCTTATTTCATAGATGAGAGAATTGAGCTTCAGAAAAATAACATGCCCTGGAACTCAGGCCTCTTTCTGCTATACCACTGCTGAAGGGGGAGAATCGAGGAAGGGAATCCTGTAGGAGCAAGTACGCGAGGTGCTGGGCTGCAGACTCAGATGCTAATGACGGCAGAGCCCTTGAGCTGGGTTCTGAGAGAGGAGATGATGGGGCCCCAGCTGCATTCTTGGGAGGGAGAAACTGGAGTCAAAGGAGTACCAACGGGAAATCAAAGTAGGGCATGGAACTTAGGGCTCTGATGTGTAGGTAGGCATTCCTTGGTCAACTATGCCATTGTGGAGGGCAAGGGGATGATGACAGATGTTTATTGCCTTAGGATATTGTTGGCTCTGCCTGGCTGCTCTCTCTGCAGCCAGGCAGAGCATATTGCAGTTGCTGTGGCACCTTCCCATTTCAGCAGGGAATCGAAATTGAACTCAGGGTAGTGATTTGAGTGTGGACTGGCCTGAGTCTTCCTTTCCAGATCACATCATAAAAATGCCCTGTTGGGAAGAGCGCTAGATCAGTTCGTTGGTCTGCTAGGGCTGCAGTTTTCTCATCTACATAGGGAAGAGGAACAGTGCCTGCCTTGCGCACCTTTCAGGTCCACTTACTGCCTCCAGGAAGGAAAATGCAGCCAGGTTTGCTGTGAACACGGTTTAAAAAGTATAAAGCTCTCTGCAGGTGCCAGGCCATGGTATTTATTATCACACTGGATCCTGTTAAAGAGGTGCGGTTAGCTCATTGGAATGGAAAATACAGGCTCTTGTTCCAGGGACTGTAGGATTCACTGCAGCTGTGTGGCCGTGGACACTTAACATCTCTCCTTACGCAGGGTCTCCCATTTGTTGGGTAAAGGGTGGCCGACTGCTGGGTAATGAGCTGGAGCCAATTATACTGCCAGCGTGCTCAGAAATACATTTAAAATGGATAATGCAGGACCTGCGATGAGAGGAGATTTGCATAGCCACTGTAATGAAGGCTGGTGAAGGAATAGGCCCCTATCAGGGAGGACAGCCGTGTGCTCAGGGCACTTAGGGCCCAGTCATTGCTATGCTTTCTATATGCTCACTTTTGCTTTTTTTTTTTTTCACTATATGCCCAGTCATTCTATATGCTCCCTTTTACTTTTTTTTTAATAGTTTTTTTTTTAAACTTTATTGGGGAACAGTGTTTTTTCCCAGGATCCATTGGCTCTAAGCCAAATTGTCCTTCAATCTTAGTTGTGGAGGGTGCAGCTCAGCTCCAAGTCCAGTTGCTGTTTTCAATCTAGTTGTGGGAGGCACAGCCCACCATCCCATGCGGGAGTCAAACTGGCAACCTTGTGGTTAAGAGCACGTGCTCTAACCACCTGAGCCACCCGGCCAGCCTCCCTTTTACTTTTTAAGTGAGTTGGCCCCTTTGAGTGCCAGGCAGATGAGGCTGGGGACTTTCCCACCTTGGTCCCTCCCATCTCTGTTTCCTTGTTTGCTCACGATGCTGACATAGAAAAGTAAGAGGGGCAGGAGGTAGGACACAGATGCCTTTGTCTCGGGGTCCCCGGTCCTCCTTTCCTCGTGCTACCCACATAGAGGGATTTCTTAATGCCTGGTCTTGGCCCGGGCCTGGCCGCAGGCACAGAAGGTGCAGGGTGGGCGCGTCAGCCTGTGGGAATCTCGGCAGTCCTGTTCGCTGGGGCCAGGCACATGCCAGCACCGCCTGTGACTTCCGGTGCTCCACTCCCTGGAACAGAGAGTGTCCCAAGGCTGACCCAGGACTGTCGAGAGCCTGAATTAAAGGAGCAGGGTGGTTGGGTGGTGATCAGATCCAAGAAGCCATACTGGAGAGGGGGGGAAGCCTTTCCAAAGGACAAGATGCCAGTGTGCATGCATGTGTCTCAGAGGGTGGAGGGTGAGCCCAGGGTGTGTTTTTACTGAAGCACCAAGACAGTTTTTCCTTAGTCACTGTCTCCACGGCTTGTTTGCTAGATGTTGGCTTGCGTTAGCCTGATTCATAGAAACATTGCTACTGAGGCAGAACTGAAAGGCATTTGCAAAAATGTGATTTCATCTCCTGGTCTTCATCAATTGACTCCATTAATCAAGGAGTGGGGTTAAACGGGGTGTGACCTTGTGTACCTGGCATTAGGGAGCTGGGAGGCTGACACCTCTGAGGTCTTTCCCCTCAGAGGTCCTATCTGGAACATTCCTGTAAAGGGTAATGAGCCTGACCTCAGGGAACCTGAACCCTGAACCCTCGTCAGGAGGTGTGTAGAAAGGTCTTCTCCTCGAGGAAATACTACCTCACTATATATCTAGACCGAAGGAGATGTAGACGTTTGTACAAAGCTGTATGATTCTGTCTGTCCCCCAGAATGTCGTGGCCTGCCCCCAAGGTGCCTGGTCATCATCAGGACACTGGCAAGCTCCCCAATACTCTGATTTTGGGGTTCTGCTCTGAGCTTTCTGATTGTAAGATCAGCTGAGAAAGTGTTTGTGGTTTGGGGTCACCAGTCCAAGATCTCCAGGCAGGACCTACCCACTCCCCACTCCCCCGACCCCCACCCCCGTTCTGAATATTTTTCCTCCTCCTCCTCTCCCCCTCTTTCCCTCCTCCGCCCTCCTCCCGCTCCCCCCCCCACCTTCTTACCCCTGTTCTGAAATTTTATTTCCCTGTTTGGCCACCAAACAACTGTCCGGTGGCTTCCAGGGAAGCCCAGCCTCCTCTCTGGGTGGGAACTTGCACTGCAGAGCCAAAGACCAGAGGAGGGAGGAAACAAGGAAGAAGGGAGGAAAGCTGTTATGTCAGAGGCCCTTCTGCTCATAATTGGTTCTTATTTAATGGGTGGCGTTCGTGGCACATGCCAGCTGGAGTAGCAGCCAGATAAGTGGCTAAAAAAATTAAATACAGCCATGTGATTTGGGGAGGTTTAGGGTTTGCCTGAGTGACCTTTCCCTACCCAGGTCCCAGTTCGTAGGGTGATGAGAGACTTGACAGATAATGTAGGTGACCACTGTGCTTTCTGAAGGACAGAGATTGATCTGGAGCCTGGAGCCCTGGGACCTGTTCTTTTTTTTTTTTTAAAGATTTTTATTAGGGAATTGGGGGAAGGGGAACAGACAAGTTGCTGTTGTTTTGCTCTTCGGTCTAGTTGTGGAGGACCTCGCTTCACTGGCCCAAGTTGGCACCATCATTGCGCTCTTCCCGGGTGAGGCAGATCAGTCGCCGGCTTCTAGACGGCCGCTCACTGCGGCTGCTGGCCGCTCACGCTGGCTGCTGGCTACACACGGTAGACCTGGGACCTGTTCTTAACACTCAGATTCTTACACCATTCCTTGTTGCTTTTTAAAGGCACCTGGCTGAACATTTTTTCCTGCCCTCTCTTTCCTTTCAGTCTTTCTTTCTCCAGGAGAGCCTCCTATAAAATGCGGAGGAGGGCTCAGTTCCCTGAAGTTGTCCATCAGCCTCTAGGGATTTTGATAAAGGGCCTGAAACTGGACCCTTGAGGATTTTTCTCCTGGCATCTGTATCAGTCCAGGGTTTAGACGGACAATCCTGGATCTCGCAGCTTCTGGAAACTGAGTCCTGTTTGGCCAAAAGGCCAGTCTGGTGACACGGGCAAGAACCAGCTGACCCCAAGGCCAGCCCTCTATTTCTGTGTTGGCGGGTTCCCCTGGCACAGGAAGTCATTGTTACTAAATCTATTTGCTGGGTGTTTTCAAGGAGCACTTGTGTGGGCCTTTTTCAGTGTCGTTACAATGCTGAGCTGTTACCCAGTCGAAATAGCCTGGATAGCAAGCAAAGATTTGATCTGGTTGAAGTTTATACCACAGAACATGTCCAGGGAGAAGGGTTGTCAGTGAAAGGATTAAAAACGTAAAGTGTATATGAGACTAGAGAGCTCTCTTTTAGTGTAATTGTATGAAAATAATTTTTTCCCCCTTGAATTTTGGCTTCTCAGACGATCACTGAATTAATGTATGTGTATCCGTTATGCAGGCCAGGAAGGGTGACGTGCTAAACGAACTTAACTTCGAAAATGACTGAAGAGTTATAGTTAGCCCTTAGAGCTTCAAGAATATCAGCGTCAGGAATGACTTTTCATTGTAAAAACAATATAATAATAATAAGGAATACATTGACAAGTTGGAATGACTCTTAGCTCCTTTGCTTCCAAAACAAATCTTTCACGTTTTGGAAGGAGGTAGAGAAGGAGTTGAAACTGCAGGTTGTCGTGATGGGGTGCGTATTGGTACAATTTTAGGTGGTAGTAGGTTCCATCTGTCCTTGGAATTGGCGCTGTACCCTCCAGAGGTCGGAGAATGGGTGATGCTTTCCCTGACCTAGGGAAATAATTCCTTTTAAACTTCCCTTGAATGTCTCTTCCAAGGGTCTTTTGTATTTTCTACCAATCCAATCATAAGAAGGTTTCTGAAATTCTCCTTCAGACCCTAAAAACTGAAAGTTACCACAAAGCTGGACTTTTACCAAAGCTGCTTTAAACTGAAAACAGATATCTGATCTCTGAGCAGCCGCAGTTTAAAAAACAGGGGAAAGCTTTGTCAACCAGGAACTGGCCACGCGGGGTGTTCTTGAGTGAGGAGGGCAGGGAACAAAACGCGGAGAAGCAAGACAAAAGCAGATTCTACCTGTATATATGCACACAAAACATATATTTCCATTTTAGGGTGAATTGTAATTAGCTTAAGATAACCAGAGGCCCACCAACTGAGAGACTCTGGGAGAAACACTTTATTTGTCTAAGTCTCAGTTTCTTCAACTGTAGAACGGGGAGATTGAACAAAAACTAAATGGTCTCTTAAGTATCCAGTTCTAAAATGTCCTCTCCTTTTTTCCCCATGGGGCTTTATAACTTTTGGGCACCCTCTTTTGACCTTGAATGTAAACTATAGACTTACAAGCACTTTTTTTTTTTTGATGAGGAGGAGGAAGCTAGGAAGACCCCTGTCTGGAATTCTTTCGCGGGCTAAGAAGCAGGGAGAGGACCCAGCTGCCAATATATGATGTGGGGACCCTGCACCCCAAAGTGCCTGCCTAGAAATTACAGTTTGTTTAATTTAATTGAAACCTCCAACTACAACACTTAGAGACTACAAACCATTCATTGGGGCAATTCCAGAAATGCTGAATGGCTACAGCCCCACCCTGGAATCAAGGGGAGCCTTGGAGCAGATGCTTCTGGAAGGCCCTGTTTATAGCTCTCTGATTCCTTCCTGACCGGACCTTTAACAAGTTCACTACCAGGAAGCTGAGTCATCCAGGGGGTCGGAAACAGCCAGTGGGGTTGCCAGCAGCACAGATGGGGTTAGACCAGGCAGTCTGCGCTTTTTGGGGGAGCATTGGTGGGAATGACAGGGTGTGGGGGAGGATGCAGCAGTGTCTCCCGTCATGGCGACGGGAACACCGTCGATCCCCATGGTTTGTGCTCCCTTTAGATTTCACGGTGAGAAGCCTTCTCCTGTTTCAGCCACCGCATTTCTTCCCTCCATTCCTTTTCTGTTCACAAACCCAAGGCAGTCAGGCAGGCAGGACTGGACAGACTGAAACACAGCTCAAAGGATAGAAATGGACCTCCTGTGCTGTGGCTTCCGGGGCTCGGCATGGGCTCTGTGTCCTTAGGCTTCTGTCCAGGCTCATCTCCTGGATACCAGCCTCCTCAGGGCCTCTGTCCCTATCGGACCTGCCACTATCTGTGTCCCCAAGGAGACCCTTTCTCCTGTGCTGCCTTCACCTGCTTGACTCTTCCCAGCCTGAAGGTGTCCACTTCAAAGTCCCTTCTGTGACCCCTCCCCAAATCTAAACTAGGTGAGGTCCCCTTCCTGTGCTCTCTCGTAGCACTTAGAGTTTGTAATTTTTTACTTGTATGACTTTTGGTTTAATCTTTCCACCCTCTACCAGACTAGAAATTCCTTTAAGGCAAGGACTTCATGCTTGCTCTGCTCATCCCAGCACCCCTAGCAACGCGCTATTTATGGCATAGGGAGAACGTTTTTGGTAGAACGACCCTGTTGTTTTACCACCTTGAGGCTACTGCAATCTGGCCACTCACTCCATCCCCAGCACCGGTCTCCTTCTCTCACGCCTAGAAACCCTTAGTCAGACAGCTGCGGTTTAAATCATACACCTGAGCTCTTGTTTCCAGGATGAGGCTTTGAGTCAGCACAAAGTCTCACCCAGGATTGAGGGTTTCTGCCATTCCTTCTGGCATCCAGTAAAACTTAAAAATGACTCGCTACAAAGCTCATGAAATAATTTATACCTGCAAATATTTGTACATGCAAGTGGATTCCGGAGGCTAAAAGGTGAGTCTTTAAGATGTTTCCTTTGGTGTCTTTCTCCCTAGACCTGAGAGTATGAAGTCTGGTGTTTCTGGTATTTTATCATTTTTTCTCGTGTGATTGTCTGGTATGAAAGGTGTGTGAAGAAAGCAGGAGAATGTACCCTCCAGCTGTGTGTGACCTGACCTGCCTACACATAAACCATCCAGCATCGTGGAGGTAACTTGGTCTGGCTTCAGTAGGTAACATTTGGGAAATTTACTCTGGACACTTACTTAGACCTCTAGTGTTCCCTGAGCTCTGGGGCTGCTCTGGTGGGGCTTCTGTCCTTGGCTGTTACCCCTTGGTGGTAGTAGTCGTTTGAAAATGGTGAGGTGCATCAAACGTTGGAACACAGATCCACATCGGGCTGATAGCCATTTGGGGGAGGGGCTTCAAAAGCCTGCTTTGTATATGCCAGTGGATGACATTTAGTGCATCTCTGAGTCCTTGACAATTGGTTGAGTGTCTGTTTTCGTTAAAGCGCAGAGCTGGGACGCGAAGACCACAAATGGAGGAAGCCGTCCTTTCCTTTGAGTTTCTCAGACTTTCATGGGAGAGACAGGCCTGCACACAGGTCGCCTGATATAATTATAAGTAGAGGGATGAGCAGGAGAAGGCTGGCGACAGGACTACTTTGAAAAGTCTTTTTTTCCTGTGGATAATAGGCTAATAGTGGGGCATGCCTTAGAAGGTGTGGCCTCTGGGAAGGGCATGGAAGCCAGTCTTGCAGAAGGTGGCAGGACCACACTTGACTTGAAAACCGTGCATGGGATTTCTGAGGTGCCCAGGTCTCTGGGCGTGTCCAGGGTGGATTCCAGGAGTACTGGCCTCCCCAGCCCTCAGGCCTCTCTGCTCCCTGGCTCTGGCGGCAAGACAGTGCCTCGGAACCACCAGCGTTGTTCCCCAATCTCTCCCATACAAACATTTAGCCGCTTTTCCGCAGCTACCTCCATGCCTGAGCAGCTGGGGTGTTGATTCCTGGGAAAAATATCTTTTGGGGTGGCACAGACGAGTGTCTTGCATCGGGACCAGGGGCGAGCATGTGGGAAAGGACAAGGATTCGAACCCTGCATCTTCAGCATTTTCTGCCTTCCTTGAAGGCTTTGCCTTCTGACCAAGAGCCCCTGGGCTGACCGTCCAGGTCCTTCCTTCCAAGGCAGGCTGTGGAGCCAGTAATACTGCTGTGTTCAGGGGATCTCAGAATGGCATTTGGGACCTCTGGCTGCCTTCCCCAGAAACAGGCAAACCAACAAAAAACGGTGATCCCAGGTGATAAAGGTAGTGGAGAGACTTATTTGATTGTGACAGAATTTCAGACTGAAATGCATGTGGAATGAGCTGTTGATTAGGATTTTTTTTTTGTTATGGTAAAATGAGCATAATGTAAAATTTACTGTCGTAACCTTTTTTCAATATACAGTTCAGTAGTGTTAAGTACATTCACATTGTTGTACAACCAACTCCAGAACTTTTTATCTTCTCAAACTGAAACTCTATACCCATTCAAACTACAATTCCCCGTTTCCCCCTCCCCTCCCTCAGCCCCTGGCAACCGCCATTCTACTTTCTGTCTCTAGGAATCTGACTACTCTAGGTACCCCATATAAGTGGACTCATACAGTATTTGTCTTTTTGGGTAATGTCTGCCTTGTTGCATAATGTCCTCAAGGCTTATCCATGATGTAGCATGTGTGAGAATTTCCTTCTTTTATAAGGCTGAATAATATTCCATTGTGTGTATATATCACCTTTTATTCATTCACCCATGGATGGACATTTGGGTTGCGTCTACCTCTTGGCTATTGTGAAAAATGCTGCTGTGAACATGGGTGTACGAATATCTCTTTGAGTCCCTGCTTTCAATTTTTTGGTTATATACCCAGAAGTAGGATTGCTGGATTATATGGTATTTCTAGAGAGGGTGCCCCAAAAATGTATACACATTTTAAGAAAGGAAAAAGCTGTATTAAAATTGTGATATCAATATATACCGACAATAAAAGATGAATACAGGTCACTTTTGACTTTTGCAATTACAAGAGGTGCTCAAAATGGTTACCGTCAGCATCCAGACACTTCTGATTACGGCAAACATTGTTTGGTAGACTTCTGTGGCGAGCGTGGAAACTGTCCCAACACCACAGCAGAAGCAGCAGGCCTTGCTTGCTGCTGTGCGGAGCCTCCAGGATCTTCCCTTGTGCACATCACATACAGGACCATGCGTCTCAAACTTATCACAAATGCATGTGATTTTTAGGCATGTTGGAGGCTCTGTTGCATACTCACACCTCCATACTTCCATAACGTTCTCGAATTTCAAATACCACTTCAAAATGGTCTTGTGCTTCTTGAACGGCAACTGTGCTTCCGCCATTTTCCTTGACTGTCCTGTCTGTCACGTGGTGGTGACGCTAGCATTCATTTGATTAGCGCCACCTTTTGAGCGAACGTCATACTACACATTGCTACTGTAATTCAATTCAACTTCAAAAAGTAATACATAGATAACATCTCTTAAAATGTGTATACATTTTTTTGGCATCCCTGGTATATTAAATTTTTTTAGGAACCTCCATATTGGTTTTCCATAGGGGTTGCACCATTTTACATTCCCACCAGCAGTGCACAAGGGTTCCAGTTTCTCCTGGAATTCTTTTTTATACAGGTGTTTAAAAGGCGATGCATAGTAATGTAGATTTATCTCCCCCAAATAAAACACACCCCCACACATTTGCTTTTTGAAGGATTCTTTACCCGTTTCATAGATTTAGGTTGTTAGAGACCAAAAAGGACCTCCTTAGAGACAATCCATTTATTCATTCAACAAATATTTACAATTGTAGTAGATGGGTGAACAAAACAGAAGAAACCCCCTGCTGTCTCAGGTTTACCTGCTGGTGGCAATTCATGTTGGTGTCCGGCCAAGTGAGAGGCTGCTCGGAGTTCCTAGGGGATTTGCAGGCAGAGCTGACGGGAGTTTGGGTCTTCTGACTCTTGCCACAGGGCTCTCCATCTGTCATGCTCACACTGAGGTGCATGTTTTGGGGGATCGTCCCTCTTGGGGAAGTGAGACACACTCCATGGAAATGTATCCTGCAATGCCATGTGGATTAATCCTCCAGAATCCAAGGGACTTAACTGGCACCCATGGGTGGGGCCCAAGTCCTCCCGGGTAACTGGAGCATGAGGAAGGAGCAGAACCCTCAGAGGGCTCCCCCTGTCCAGTCCTGTAGCTCAACTTGGCCCTACCTGGCTGTTTCCTATAGTTCCTAGCGGGTCCTTGAGCAGCGGGGAGGCCCTTTCCAGAGCAGTGATGGGAATGGACATCAGTCACATTGTCAGGGAACCTTGGTACTTACGGTCCCTGCCCTGGCCTCAGACTTTAGCACCAGCTGAAGGTCTCCAGAACTGCCCTTGGCTCTGAGCAGCCAGGCCAGGTGAGTGAGCTTCCTGTCGCACTGTCATGTTGGCCCTTTTGCACCTGTGTAAACTGACACTAGTGATTTTTTTTCCCCTCCCTCTCGAGCTATCCAAGTTTCCTTTGTTACATAACCAGGATTAATGTAAGCAGCTGGGTCCGTTCATTTAGAAATGGTGAGGGAAGAACGGTGAGCATGGGAGTGGGTGGGTGGGAGGGACAGAGTCCTTTATGGGGCTGCCGTAGGCAAGCCCCCTCCCTTTTCTGGGCCTCAGTTTCCCTCCTGTTAGGAGGGGCAGCAAATTAAAAGGCTGCTCGGGCAGTCCTGACAACGACTCAGGTCGGACAGTCTTAACTGTACAATGATTGCTCTCAGCCACAGCGAATCCTGAAGGAATTAGTTTTATGAAAGCATTAGAGTAAACATGACATCGTCCTAGGAATTCACTGTTTATCAAAAAACAAAGAGCATAAATAAAAGCAACAGCAGCTGTATGCCAGCCCCGCCCCCCCCAGGCAAAGGGCTTTTCATTTATTTTCTTTAATCCTCACAGAGACTTTAGGAGGTAGGTACAATTTTGAAGGCCATTTACAGATGAGGAAACAGGCTCAGAGAGATTGAGTAACTCCCTTAAGGTGTAAAGGTGTGAGAAGGAAGCAGCAGAGCTGGGATTTAGATGAAGGTGGGGCCCCAGGGCCTGTTCTGCTGGCCACTGTGGGTCTGGGTCTAGTGGAAACTGGAAACCACCTCACCTTTGTCCAGCCTCTTTCTGGTCAGAGGGGTTGGGTCTCAGTCCTGTCCCTTCCTTGTGAGGTTATAGGAACTGTGGGCTGGAGCCCCCCACAACAGTGCTCTGTGGCTGGTAGCTTCCTTCTGGAACCCTGGGGTCTGTTGTGTGGCTAGTGATTCAGTTCAAACCTGCAATGAGATCCTTTGTACCACACAACCGGCCACTCATCAGTACACAGGGAAAAACACCCGCGCCTTCTAGACAAGATTAAGCTGGTTTTGGTGGTGGTTCTTAATAAGATTCCAGCACCATTTGTATTAACATGGGTCGTGGTTTAGGGGACATCCTGGAGCCCTTCTAGAAATAATTACAGTGATGACAAACATTTATTGAACACCTACTGTACTGTATTAGGTGACCAATGTGCTTAAGTGTTCTCATTTATCCATCGCAGGAAGCATGGGAGATAGGGGTTTATACAGATGAGGGCGCTGAAGGTCAGAAAAGTTTAGTGACGTCTCCAGGTGCATACATCTAAAAAATAGAAGAGGATTTCAATTGTGAGGTGGTGGAGGACAGGGGCCATCTTTGTGTCCTCAGGTCCTGTAATAACGGCATCTGGCATGGAGTAGAAACTCCATGTGTAGTTGTTCAGTGAACAGGTGAACTTCAAAGCTCAGGGACTGTCTGAGCGTTGGTTATGGAGTGGGTGGTTGAACAAGGTTTCTTGGAGGTTTTTGTGATTGGGATTTTCAGCAAAATATGGTTGAAGGGATGGTCAGACAGGTGGGGTCTGGAAGTCAGAGCACTCCACCCAGGATCCTGGCTCTGGGAGCTTGGGCAAATCACATAACCGTTTCCTCACTAGCAAAGCAAAGTTGGGGTGGGGAGGCTAGATGGGTGGCCGAACTCTGAAATCAAACAAAAGCCCGTGGGGAGCCCCACCATGTAAGAGAGATGATGGGAGAGCTGTCGGGGCTGAAATAGGGAGCAGGGACCAGAGCCTCATGTGGAGAATCTTGAACATGCTTTCAGTGCTGGGATTCTTTTCTTCTTCTGCACACAGTGGGTAGCTGGTGCTCCGAGTGGCTCCCTGTGCTTCTAGGGTGCTCCCATGTGGGCTGTTGTATTTTGTTTGTCCATGTGGCATCATGAAGCCTTAGTGAGTTTATCTATAGGTAAACCACTTTTGAGAATGTGTTTCTCCTGTTCCATCTCTGACATCTTGTCCTTACTTGTAGGTGGGGTGTTGATAAACCAATGATAGACAAGGCTGCTGCGTCAGGGGAGGCCCTAGGGAGGCCAGGTGACTTGAAAGCAGTCTGACTGTTGAAATATTCAGTCTTAACCTTTGAAGACCAATGGAGTGCCAGGCTTTCATCCATGGGCAACTGGTTTCAGTGTGGGTGGGCGCATGGTTCAAGTTCTTTTTGAGGAGAGAGGATGGGTTTGTGTTGCACCAGCTACTCTTAGTGTTTGGGACCAGAGGCCGGGTTATCAGCGACTAGTTCCCAGGGCCCTCCATGAGACAGGGCTTGTGACTGCCTATAAGTACACACCGCTTGCAGGCTGGACCTAGACAGACCCCTTGGGAGCGGCGTGAACTTAATCAGCAAGGATTTAGGTGACCTTGACACAGTCAGGCCTTCTTCCTCTTCAGAAAGCACACAGGGTGTGGTATACATGTGACTTAGTGTGGTTGTAGCAGAAGTTGGAGGTCATTTATGATCCCTGCCATCCACTCTTTTGTGAGAGGCTATGTCACCTTGTGGTCAAGGGTCACCCTGGAACCACACACCTGGCTTCCAATCCTGTCTGTCCTCTGACCTTGGGGCAAGGTGCTTATCCCCTCTGTGCCTCAGTTTCCTTGTTTGTAAATGGGACTAGTTAGCTGTTAATAGGACTGTTTTAATTATTATTATGTTTTGTGAATAAGAAGCATTGGGACTCAAAGAAGCAAATTAGTTTGCCTAAGGCCACACAGTCTGTAGTGTCAGATGTGGGACGAGAGTATAGGACCCCAGCCGCAGCTCGTCTCACTAGAGCCGGGCAGGGTAGGTACAAGTGACCCGTGGTTCAGGCTACCCCCCAGCCCAGTGCTCTGCCTGCTCTCTGGTTTTCCAGTGAGGTCACCAGTCCCACCCATGGAACACGCCCCGTTACCTGGCATCTTGGGAATTTGCCCACCTGTAGAGCAGAGGTAATATAATCCTTTGGGCGGGCCACAAACTGAGTGTGTGTGTGCTGGGCATATCGGGCCTTCGCCAGGCACAGATTCTTTCATCCCTCTCTGCTTCTGCTGTAGAATTCTCTAGAGAAGGGGAGGAGTGACCAGGTTTGGCTCCGAGGGTAGAGGAATGTGGGAATGGTTCAACCACAGGCAGGGTAGTGAGCTGCTGCCTGAGGGTAGGGACCGAGACCTCAGTGGCATGTGGTGTTACAGTGGCCTTGCAGACAAGCACAGCTTTGAAGAGAGTGGCCAGCATGTAACGTGACCTGTGCGGAGGACTGCTGTTGCGTAGGCCACCTCGCTCCTCCCAGATGCACGAGAGCCTCTGTGAGGCTCTTCATGGCGCCTGTCTTCCTTTGCAGTACATCCCTGTGGAAAACACTTGATGATAAAGTAAATTCCAAACTCCTCAGCAAGCCCTTCAGGGCCTCCCATAGTCCAGCCCCAACCTGCCTTTCTCCCAGCAACCGTTTATTGATCATCTAATGCGCAGCCACCCTCCCGAGTCCGGGGCTCCCTGACCACGCATGCTCCACTTCTGCGTCCCGTGCACATCCCGTCCAGACTCGCCAGCGTGTTCGCATTCCCCATCAGCCAGAGTTGTTCTCTTCGTCTCCCTGTTCTCTTTGCCTTTACCCCGCCCCCCCCCTCCAAAGTCACACATGCACATGTTCAAAAAAACCAAATAGCATAGAAGGGAGTATAATGACAGCCCCATTCCTTGTCGATTGCAATGCCTTCCCTCTGTCTAGGTGCAGCTCAAATGACTCCTCGTTTGCAGCCCTTCTTTATCCAGGTCAGCTGTGATCTGGGGTCTGGCTCCTCCTGCTGCGGCCTGTTTCTAGGAAGAGTGGTGTTTGGTGCTGTGGCTTCTTCCTTGGGAGGCCGAGGAACTGGGTTTGGGTTGTCTTGCAGTCTACCAAGTTCTTGATGAAGGCTCTTTACTTGGTGATTTTGTCTCCAGAAGCAGCAGTAGCCCCCACCCCGCGCCTGCCCCTGATGGGCCCTGAAGGTTTCGGGATTCTGTCTGGAGAGTGATAGGGGGCACAAACCCTTTTCAGTCCAGGCCCACAGTTCAGAGGTTAGGAACATCGGAGTGTGACCGGTCTGTGTCAGAAGGGCAAATGTGACTTTTCTGAACTAGGGCCCCCTGGGACATAAGTGAAAAGGCGGCCTTGATGCTTTGTTGTCACACATGTGCGCCACTTCCTCCTTCCCTCCCCCAATATCAGGGCGACCTGGAAACTGAGGGGCATCTAGGGCTCCTTGAGGGAGACAGGGAAGCTGACGCGGACCTGATTTAGCTGGAAGCGTGTTTCCACCTCCTCTCATCTATCTCTTCTCTGTACAGCCTTTCTTGCCTGATTTTCCCATGAGCTGGCCCTTTGCTTGCTCTAAAATCGTGGCTCTCAACAGGAACTTTCAGAACAGCTAGGCCTGGAACTCCCCTGCACCACTCCATCACATGCTTCTGATATGTAATCGTAGCCCCCAGCACCCCCTTTTTATTGGGGGGAAGGCAAGAACTGCTTTTGAGGAGTCATTTTTCTTTTGCTTATGCCTAAACTTCAAGAGGATCAACTTTTCCTTTTAATTAAAAAAAGGGAGAGACAAAGTATATTCTCTTTGTGCATGGTTTTGACAGTTTGGGAGATGTAAAAAGATGTGATTTGGGAATCTGAACTTGTGAAGACACATCGATGTGCGTCTGCGTGCTGTGAGCAGCCGGGTCCCTCGAAGGATTTTCTGCACCGCTCTGCTCCTGATTGATGTGTGTGGGGGAATGATGTTGCATGGTGTCCTCATGCCTCATTTTGGATGATTTCTATGCGAGGTTTTCAAAAGGCCAGGCTGTGACTGTCAGAAGCACCCTGAGGAGTCCATCGCCTGTAACGAGCATAATCAGAGCGCATGCAGGTCCCGAGTCCATGCTGGCAGTTTTGAACTCGGGAGTGCTGAAAAGTTTTACTGTGCGTGGTTTTTCTTGATGTGGTTTGTGTGCTTCCCGAGGATTCTGGAACATGAGACAGGGCTTTCCAAGCCCTTGATGAGGTCCGTGGCTTTATTCCGGAAGGCAGTCCTCTCCCCACAAAGCACTGTGCCAAAAATGCCTCTTCCTGCTGGCCTGGCCGTGATCCCATGGGTGGCATCTCAGCAAGGGAGGCCTACGTGGGAGCAGGCTCCGTGGCCCGATGCTCTCTGCCCTGCATGGTTGTGGTCGGGAGCTGGGTGTCAGCAGCGGACCCCAGAGCAGCGGGCACACAGTGCTGTGGACGGGCCACCGGTGGAACTGGGAGAGCTGCAGGCCACAGTGACGCCTGTGACCATGAGTAGGGGGCTGGGGTTGAGCCCTGCAGTCTGGCTGAGACATTTTACTACGGTTTGACTTACTGACTGTCAATGCTACTGGGCAACCATTGGCAGATGGGATAGAATTAAACCTAATCAATTAGATTTCTGATTCTGAAGTAGATACTGGGTGGCAGATGCTAACATTATTGGGCATTTTCCTAGCACTTTCTAGGCGCCTGAGTCTTCTTTCCTTTCTCCAGGAGAAAGTTTGGAATAGAGATTCCTGGCCAGCTTTCTGGAGCACAGCCCTGGTCCCTCAGGGGGAGTTGTGCCCCTTGGTGCTGTGAGGCTTGTTTTTTCACTGCAGGAACTGGGAGCCCCCATCCCTGCCCTGTCTCCCCATCGACCTGCCTCAGAGTAGGAACGTGGCAGATGCTTCTAGTGGATGAATGGACAGATCCCGTATTATCCTCCCCTGGTCTTTTCAGTGCTTTCATGTACTTTCGGCACAGGAAGTTTTTTGTATTAGTATTTGTTTCTCATTCTGAGGAGTGGATAAAGGAGGGTTGGGAATCCCCAGCCGTGTCCAGGTCACGGGGGAGGACAGCGGCCAAGTGAAGCTGCAGGGTCTTGGGCTGGAAGGGCTGTCCCCTGCAGGGGGCTCAGGGTGGTCCCAGGTCTCCCTCCCTGCCAGGCTCAGCTCGCTTCTGCGCTTTTCTTTTCTGGTCCTGGCCCAGGGCCCAGATCCTAGATCCGTGCCTCCTTATCGGTATGAACTTGGCCAAGTGGCTTTCCTGCTCTGTCCCAGTTTCCCATCTGAAGAGGCAGGTGCTGAGTTAGATGTGCGCTCTGCCCAGGGCCTCTCCGCTCCCGTCATACGATCCAGCGAGCTCACCTGGGACGGCACGCATATTTTCCACTCTGTCCTCCCTCCTCCCTTCAATAAGCGAACAGGCCAACCCGGCAGGCTGACCCTGTTTTGTCTTCTTAGGGTAGACTTGGAGTCAAAGGGGCTTGATCATGCACTCCATTCTGGCCAGTTCAAGGCAAATACAGAGTTTGTATCACTGGCACGGAGCCTTCCTATAGCATTGCTCTTCTAGAGCCAGAGGGGACTTGCTCAGGTCACGCGGTGACCGGGTCTCCCGATTTCTGGGCCAAGGTGCTTTCCCCTATGAGAGCGAACAGCAGTTATGCGGTGGGTGTGGAGTAACAGGGCAGCACACAGCACAGGGCTCCTCCCGCACGTTGGCCACTCCTGTTCTCGGGCCTCGTCTTCCAGGCTGGTCCTGCTGGCCACTCTGCAGGGGCTGCCTGGGGTGCGGATGGGGGACACCCTTTTGACACCTGGAGCTGATGGCTGCACTTCCTGCGTCCAGGGCCCACCTTGGCTTCAGCTGTGTTTTCTCAAGTGTGTTCTGCAAGGTGGAACCAGATATTCATTGAGCCGGGGCTTCCACTGCCAAAGACAGATGTTTAAGAAGTGCCTCGTTAAACCAAGTTCAACAGGCTGCTTTCCTCAACATCTGCTTCCCAAGAACGTTTAATAATACGCTGATGTGCATTATGATTTTCTAAGAGGGGAGAATTAAAATGCAAAGAGTGGGAATTTACTCTAAGGAAACAGGAGAGCCATGCCGCTATGTCTCCAGCAGGAACTGAAACCCAGCACGGGAAAGGTGGCTTGTGAAATTCTCTGTCTCTGTTCTTGTTTTCGTTGTGTTTTTGAAACCTCTGCCCTCTCTTCAGGCATCCTACTTCATTAATTTTCTTTTTCCTGCTCTCCACCCTCACCTCCTGAGTTGTTTTTTTTTTAATTGTGGTAAATTTAAAAATGAAATGTACCATCTTAATTATTTTTAAGTGTCTACAGTTCAGTGGCCTTAAATACATTCACATTGTTGGGTTAATATCACCACCCTCCATCTTAAGAAGTCTAACTACTGTCCCGATTCAAACCAAAGCTCTGTCCCTATTAAACAGCCATCCCCCTTTCCTCCTCCCTTCGGCCCTTGGCAGCCACCGTCTACTTTCCCTCTCTCTGACTTGGACCACCCTCGGTGCCCGTGTAAGTGGAATCATGTCGGATCTGCCCTTTTGTCTCTGGCTTATTTCACTGAGCATAATGTCCTCAAGGTTTATCCAGGCTGCAGCATGTGTCAGAATGGCCTTCCTTTTTAAGGCTGAATACTGTTTTTTTTGTGTGGATATGCTACATTTTGCTTGTCTATTCGTTGAACACTTGGGTGGTTTCCATCCACCCCTGACTGTTTCTTTTCTGGTCCACAAGTAGATGGAAAATGCCCAGTTCTGTTGTACATTTTACAGGCAGAGTCACTAAAAAGGAAAATGGGGAACTAAACTGATGATCTTCTTTCAGGCTCCAGCCTCTTCTGCCTCACGTCTTACCTGGCCGCCCCTGGCTTCTCTCAGCCTTTCTTCTGAGGAAGCTCCCATGACTGTAACGGCACAGCTTGATCTCTCCTGGTCGCTCCTCTGAGCTCCTTTTTGGAACCCTGGATGGTCCGTGTCATTCTCCCCTTATCACACACTTTCCTTGTTTCCCCATCAACTTTTCCTCTGTATCCTGGTGCCTGACCCCGAGGGAGTACTCCCTGCAGGCAGGTTGAAGAATTAAGCCTCAGGACTAAAAAGGTTCTGGCCCCAAACCTGGCCACGGTAGCCTTAGCTGCTGCATGCTCATGGGCCACTTTCCTCTGTTCCAGGTATGTAGGTATGTGTCATTAAATATGACCACCCCCCTGAGGACAGACAAGAGACGTCCACGGAGTTTGCAAAGATACCCAGTGGTCCTCCTCTTTCCCCCGTAAGAGGATGCTGCGTTTGGGTTCAGTAATATTTACTCTTCCCACTGCCTCACCCCTCATTTTAAAAAGGGGAGGTGAGAAATCAGTCCGAAATTTCCCTTGTAAGTCTACGTGAGCAGCTTTGTAAGGGAGAGACCCTCCTAAGGCCTTCACGCACGTAAAGTGGGTAGAGAGGGGACAGTCATTGTTGACTGCCCATCCATACCAGCTGTTTCCCCCTGTTATTTCAGCCTGCCCACCTGCTCTGGGGGATTATTTCATGGCCCCAAATTAAGGAAACTGCTCAAAATCCCAGAGCTAGAATTTAGACGGATGTCACTGGCTTGGCTGGCCTTGACACCACGTGCTCCAGTGCTCCCTGCCTCTGCCTCCTCGGCACACACTGTTCTCCCCCAAATATCCCCTCCCCACCCCCTCCTCACATAACCGGAGGTGACTCCCTTATGCCAAGGCTGGATGGAGGTTGTTATTAGAACGTGCGAGGACTGGGAGGGGCCTTTATTAAGTGGTTCTCCAAACTGAGTGATGACACCTGGCAAGTCCAAAGACCCAGGGAACAGCAGACATTGCAGCTCAAGTCCAAAGACTGTCTAGAGCAGCGACCCCCTTTGGGGGTCGAACGACCCTTTCACAGGGGTCGCCTAAGACCCTTGGAAAACAAAAAGATATTTACATTACGATTCATAACAGTAGCAAAATTACAGTTATAGAGTAGCAACAAAAATAATTTTATGGTTGGGGGTCACCACAACATGAGGAACTGTATTAAGGGGTCGCGGCATTAGGAAGGTTGAGAACCGCTGGTCTAGAGGAAGAATTCTTTCTTCCTTGGGGGACATTAGTATTTTTCTCTTCACACTTTCAACTGATTAAATGAGTCCCTCCCACAAGGGAGGGTAATATGCTTTCCTTAAATTCTACTGATTTAAATGGTAGTCTCATCTTAAAAAAAAAAACCCTCACAGAAACACCTAGACTAGTGTTTGATCCTATTTGGTGCCAGTGTAGGTTGAAACATAAGATTAACTATCACACCTACTCAAGTGCCTGGGTAGCATGATGGCATGAACAGAAGTGGGGAAAGCCGGGGTCTCTGCCTCAGGAGGCAAGACTGTACAGATGAAGAAATTAAGGACAAGACCGTTCATATTTAAGTGCTATCTTATAAAGATGAATGTAAAAAGTATTTAGAGGAAATGAGAGAGAGAGGTGAAGGCTGGAAGGGTTCTCGGTGTTTTCACTGCAAACATTTTTGCTGCACAGCTAAATGGCCATAAGGCAATTTTATGGTAAAAGATAAAGGAGCTAGTTGATAACCTGGTTTACATTCGGCAGACTTCATGTATTTAAGCTAGTTGTTAACTTAGTTTCATTTCTCCATTGATGAAGTTCTCATAGAACTCCCATTTTTATATTATATAAATCTCAGCACTCATAATGGTCAGATAGAGTGACAAGTAGATGTGGTGGTCTTAAAATAGTGGATGATAGCAACTACGGATAAAGCAGGTTGCAAAGCTACATGGAAAGCCAGATTACATCCTATATGCTAAAAAATGATCACATGTTAGTTTGCAAATCCTTGGGGGACCACAGTCTGCCCTCCCACCTGTCAACACTAAAAGTTTACCAAGCTATGCAAATATAAAAGAGGTCGCTACTAGTTCCCAACAGTCTCTGAGAGCATGATCAATTCTTTCATTGGAAACGGATACCTCTCTTAATGAAGGAAGACATTGTAACGGAATAGAAAAATATGATGCCAAAAGAGGAGACACAAGGCACTAAACGTATCATACTAATGACTTCGAAGGCAATGTATTTTCCCTTTTCACAATAAAGTCTGTTTAATTTTTCATGTTCCGTTATGTCCTTTTTAATGTCCTTGTTTTATTTTTCATTATTTTATCTTTGATGGCAAAATTGCCTTATGGACAATTTACTTGTGCAGTGAAAATGCTTGTGGCAAAGATATTTATAGCAGACACACTTACTGCAGAAATTCTGGACACGGGCTCAAGGATTCTGGGGAAATTTCATTGTAGGGACTGAGCGGGAGCTTTCAGAACACGAAGGTCTCAGATACGTGAGGACACAGAAGACATTAGAACCAGACTGGGTTGGTTAAGAGCTCGCTCAAGAGTTTGAGCTCTGAGCAACAGCGGTTTGAGTCCAGCCCGAGCTGAGCAGGCGCTGAGCTGCCAACAGGTAGCAGGATGGCTCAGCTTAAAAAAAAAAAAAAAAAAAAGAACCAGACTGGGAACCGCAGAGTAACAATAATACTTATATTTGACTAGATCTGTGAGTTTATTGGGGGTTTTGACACACATTGCTTCATTTGATGCTCATGAAAACCCTGTTTTGTTTTTTGTGGGATTTTTTTTTTTTTTTGGTTGGTTGGTTTTGTTTTTTAATGGAGGATCCTCAGGCCAAGAGAGGTTAAGGGACTCATCAGAGGTCACACAACTTGCCAGGGGCAGGGCAGGTTTTCCCACTCCAAATCCTGCCTCCCATCTGTTCCCTCTTGGCTGGGTATCATGAAATCCATGTGAATGTGTGTATGTCAGGGAGGGAGGAGAGGGGCGGAGTGAGTACTTCAGGAAGGAGAGAAATCAGTGCTTTCTTCACCAGAAAATGTTGTGAAACTATGAAAGCGGACCGTTTGTTCTCACTCCCTCTGGGTCTTCTCTCTCCACCGTCCTCATTAATGCCCCCTCTTTTCTTGTTTTCTCGCCCTCCCCCAGACACGAATGCAGAGTTTGCATCCGGATCCCAAAGCCCAGTACTCAAGCGTCTACGGAGCCCTCAAGAAAATCATGCGGACTGAAGGCTTCTGGAGGCCCTTGCGAGGTCTCAATGTGATGATGATGGGCGCAGGGCCGGCCCACGCCATGTATTTTGCCTGCTATGAAAACATGAAAAGAACTTTAAATGCCGTTTTCCACCACCAAGGAAACAGCCACCTAGCCAACGGTATTTGAAAGCGTTTGTCTGGAGTTAGAAAGTTCTGTCCTTCAACAAACCCTTCCCCAGGGTTCTTCTCCCTGTGACCCAGCAGCCTGACGTCTCGTCTCCGCCACGCTTGCTTATGAATAAAGAACTCTAGAGTCGTGTGTGCACACACACCCAAACACACGCGCACACACACACATGCTTTTTTCTGTTCCCCTCCTTCGTGTTCTGAAGCCTGGGGAAAATCGGTGACAGAGGTGTTTCAGTTTTCATTGTTGTGTGGGTTTTCGTTTCATTTTTTTTTGTTTTATTTTTTTAAAAAAACATTCAAAAGCCATTAATGATCAGATCTAGGAAAAAAAGTAACCCTGACTAGGAACAAAACTTTTGAATGCTGGATTCCAAAAACAAAAAAAAAAGTTATCTGGACAGCTTCTTTGAGACTATTTAAAAACTGGTTCAACAGGTCTCTACAACGTCAAGATCTAACTAAGCTTTAAAAGGTCAAGAAGTTTTATGGCTGACAAAGGATTTGCTCCAGCGCAGACGACCTTTCCCACTTTAAGCTTCTGGGGATTTGGGAATTTCACCCCCATTCTTTTCCGTTTGTCTGAGTTGCATCTCTCTGCGATCAAGGGCTGGAATAGTTTTCTTTTGTTGTTTTGAGGGAGTGGAATGGGGGCTTGAGTTTGGCGGGCAGCTCTGACATACGTATGTCTTACTGGGCCCAGCTGAGCGGTTATTATCGCCTCTTCTGTGGGTTCGGCTTTTTGTTGGTTTTTGTTTGGGTATGGAATGGGACTATGGATAGCAGCCTCCGGTGTACTTATTTTAACAAAATTAATTGTTCAACAATGGAGAGGTAGACGTGACCAGCCACAACTTTCTTCCCTTCTCTTTTTGTTCTGCTCAGAACCAAAAAGCAGCCCTTCCATCAGCAAACCTTGGTAATAATACCTGTACCTGGCTGGTTTGCAGATATTTGTTTTGCTTTTTAAAAACTGGCCGTTCGTTGCATTTATTGAGATGGTCACAAAGAGCTCCGCTCTGAGTCCACCCCCCGCGTCCATAACCCTTCTTTTGCTGAAACTGCCTTACGTGACAGTTGAGCTCCTTGGTCACTAAACCCCTTGACGGCGGTTTGATGGAACCCAGGTTATGCCACGTCCTGCCCAGTGCTGTTACTGCTTCACTGTGATGTGTGCTGTGGTTGCACTTTGACCTTTCTGGGGATGATCAGAAGTGTGTGTGGAGGAGGGGGGAGGGTGTATATGCCTTTCTGAAGCCTTATCCTGGTGTCCCTAGTTCCCCACACCTTCCAGCGGTAATCTTAATTACTGGGCATGTTACCCGCAAGAGGGAGGAAGCCCAAAGCAAAATTCCAGGCCTGAATCAGGCTTTTGAAGTTCCTGGTTCTCGAAGCCAGATGAGACCCTCGATGGGGTCGGCCACCTCGGAGACAAATCATAACTTTGCAAATTAACTCTGAAAAAAACCTACCATATTGCAGATCTTCCTGACGTCCTCTTCCCATGCCCGTTTTGTTAAAAATGCCTAGATTTTATTAAGGAATTTTCTTAAAGATTTCTCTGGCATTTTCCCTCTCTGAGCCATATGCATGGTACCATTCCCTCTGACTGCGCCAGTGTAAGGGCACAGTGAGTTCATCTGTAGACAGAGATGAGGGACAAGCGAGAATTAAAGCCTAAACAGTGGAAAAAGCCACCAAGTGTGGTTTCTGAGGACCATCCAGCGTTAGCAGGTATAGCCTGTTCCCAGGATTGACTACAAGAGAGAAAATGAGGTTTCTGCAAGATGAAAATGTGGGTAACTGTGCCTATGTTATTTTCCCCATTTCTATCCAGTATCTCCATGATTACTTTAGGGTTTTAAGAGTCAACACTTATCTGGGTGGAGTTGATAGTGAACTTTGCTTCTTAGAAAGCTGTGCCCAGGGTTCCGTCTGATTTTAGGTTCCAGGAACTTCCTCAGAACGCCTGGTCCCAGAGGGTAATTTTCTGGAGTTTGTTTTGCAGGGATAGCTGGGAGTATGGCCACCCTGCTCCACGATGCAGTAATGAATCCAGCAGAAGGTAATGTTTCATGGTCCCAGGGAGTGGCAGCAGGGGATGTCAAAGGGGCTGGAAAACAGGTGTTGGGGGAGGGATCTAGAAGGTTGGGCAAGAGGACTCCTGGCCCCCAGGCAGAATAAGCAAAAGAATTCTTTATCACATTATTAAAGACCTTGAGAAGGGACATGAGCATTTGACCTTTTCGTATTCCTGTTCCTTTAAATGGGAGTTACTCAGAATGTGACCTGGGGACTAGCAGCCATTAGCATCTCCTGGGGACATGAGAAATGCTTTCTTAGGTCCCAGCCCAGCCCCACTAAATCAAAGTCTTGGGGTAAGGGTAGGGAATCTATTTTAACAAGCTCTATTGCCCATTCTTTTGCATGCTTTTGCACTATGAAATCTGTGTGCGCGTACACACACACACACACACACACACACACACACACCCCTTCTGGCCCCTGTTAACCTTTATCAACCCTACACAAATTTAGGGGGAACTCATCAAAGGCCTTTCATGAGGACTTATACTCAATTTGCTTTTTAAAAATAAATTTGAAATTATTATGAAAAATTTCAAACATTTGCAAATGTAGAGACAAGAGTATTGTGAACCCCTACGTATGCATCCATCTACTCCATAAATTAACATTTGGCTGTTTTGTTTTAGCTGTCTCCTATACATATATATATGTATGTATGTGTGTATGTATTTTTTCCCTTTTGAATTTTTTGGGAGTGTTAGGAAACAGTTCTCAACTGTACAGCCTTGAGTCCTGTCAGCGTTTTCTGTGTCCTAGTGTCCTTAGCCAACTGGGTCTAAATAGCGAGGCGCTCTGGGACCTGGCACTGGGCCTGCTTTCACCTGGGTTAGTCTCTGTGAGATGAGGGACTTTCTCTACCTTTCTCCCCCATCTGCAAATGGCCTCTTGCCAGAAGGGAGAATCAGAGGTAACATTTTCAGTCTAGTCTTATAAGTTTGTCTGTTTTTGTCTTTTTATGGTTAAAATTTCTTACTTGCTCTCAGCTGGCTCCCATGCCCTAGCAGACGTGGGGACTTGTTCTGTCCTTCAATAACCTGATGGGTCAGATTGGGAGGTGGGCTTCCCTTTTTGTGTGTTCAAGGCGATTCATTCATACAGGGACCTGGTCAGTGACCACTGAGCCCAGATGAGGGCTAACCAGGCAAGCATTTTCGTTTTATTTTTTAAAGGGGAAAAAAATGAAGTTCAACTCCCCCTTCTTCTCCTTGACGTTATATTGATTTAAGGACTTTATTTCTTTAAAAGTAAAGAAAAGCACACGGTATGAATTCATTTGGGCCATGTGTGGGGCTGATCACAAATCTAGGCCTAAGGGACCACCGTTGGCCCTCATGTGCCTCATGTCCTTTGAACCACCAGTTACTTTTGTAGTAAAGCCAGGGTCTTCGTTGGAGGTTGTCATTGAACTTGGGCTGACATAATTCTAGTGTCTCTTCCAAGAGCACTGCGACACAGAAGCTAATGACACTTTCAGAGATACAGACCACAGAAGAATAGATGGAACACGAGTCCAGGAAGACGTGTTGGGATGGAGGAAGGCAGAGGGGTCAGGGCAGGATTTAGATTTGTGGCAGGTGCAATTCCCCCAGGTAGCCAGGATTTGGGGGTCACATTAGGGAATCCAGTTTGAAGTGATGGCCTGATTTAGGGACCACCTTCAACAAGATTCAGGCCAGAGAAACTTCAGGAAATAGCCACCTTCCCGGCCCTGGGTTGGGGTTGCCTGGAGCTGGCCCTCGGTGGTCGCAGGCTGGGGCTGTGTGTGTGCTAGGCCTCTGGGACCTGTTACCAGCATGTCTAAACTTGCTTGTTTCTCTTTATGGCTTGGCTTCCATTTCACTCCGACCTGGGGTGGGGCCAAACCAACCAACTGCCCACTGACTGATTGCTCGCCCGTTGCGCCCTGCGGCCCCGACAACAGTTGTGAAGCAGCGCATGCAGATGTACAACTCACCCCACCGGTCAGCCCTCAGCTGCATCCGGACAGTTTGGAGGACCGAGGGCTTGCGGGCCTTCTACCGGAGTTACACCACGCAGCTGACCATGAACATTCCCTTCCAGTCCATCCACTTCATCACCTACGAGTTCCTGCAGGAGCAGGTCAACCCTCACCGGGGCTACAACCCACAGTCCCACATCATCTCAGGAGGACTGGCCGGGGCGCTTGCCGCAGCAGCCACCACCCCTCTGGACGTGTGTAAGACCCTCCTCAATACTCAGGAGAACGTGGCCCTCAACCTGGCCAACATCAGTGGCCGGCTGTCAGGCATGGCCAACGCTTTCCGGACGGTGTACCAGCTCAATGGCCTGCCTGGCTACTTCAAAGGCATGCAGGCCCGCGTCCTCTACCAGATGCCTTCCACGGCCATTTCCTGGTCCGTCTATGAGTTCTTCAAGTACTTCCTCACCAAGCACAAGCTGGAGAGTCGAACTCCATACTAAAGGGACAGGCTGTGGGCAGTGATTCCAGAATCTTTTATTTTTAAAAGGCTTTCCCTGCCTGCTTCCTTTCTGTTGCCCTCACAGCAAGATTATTTTTGCAGGGTGTTCGCAGGGTGGGCCTACCGCTCCCGGACGCCTTACAGAAAGGAGAGGATGGGACAGCACCTAGCAGAGGCTGTCCACAGGGACATCCGAGGTGTGGCAGGTGGGGAAGGATTTTGAAAGGGGAGCAAGACATTGCTTTTTCTCTTCCTCCCCTGAGAGGAAGCGTAGCTTTTCTGCTTCACCATGACAGGCTCCTCCCCTAGATTTGTAGATCACACAGGTGGGAAGAAAATGTGCAGTGAGTGAAAACATGACAGCAAAAAGGAAAAAAAAAGTATATAAAAGTTCAGTACACAATATAAAATGGATGGATAATGTTTATCCTTTATTTTTCTATGTAGAGGTTTTTGGATTTGTGTGTGCGCCTACGCGTGTGTATGAATAAGTGTGACAGCTGGGACTACAAAGCTGTTTTTTTTTAATAGAGGGCTGAATTCTATTGGGTTAAGTAAAAGGCACCAAAGTAATAAATTGCTGGATGTGACCTAAAATTTTGTTGAGCCCCCAGATGGGAAATTTCACTTGAATGTAAAAATAATAAACGTAAGTTTATATTTTGAATTTCTCTTTTGATGGGGGGAAAAAAAGGATGCTGAAAAAAATCAAAATAATATGTATCTTCCAGCTACTTTTTGTTTTTCTTTTATTCAATCAGTCACCTTCATGTGCCTTTTGCCTTTGCCTTTCCTTGAAATTCCAGGGCCACGGACCTGGTTCTGGGACATTTTCTCCTGCTGTACGCATGCACATATGCGGGGTGACAGGATCGCTCACACTGGGGGACAGTGGCCCCAGTAGAATTAGGATGATTAGTCTTACACCCACTGAGACCATCTCCTTCCCTGGCTGTGAGAGACATGAACGTTCACCTTCCTGGGCCAGCACTTGGAAGCCCTTGAAATGCCAACGTTTGGCTACTTGTTGGGATAAACCCTACCATTATCCTAGGACGTCTTTTTGCAGCCACCTTTAACTCAAGCACTTCAGGTGTTCTTTTCTCTGTGTGCATTTGACTATATCCCCTGAGCTTGTTTCCCTGAGCAGTTTTCGGCATTTTTAAAAACACAGCAAGTGTATCTACGCCCCCCCCCCTGCCCATCACAGAGCCTTCCACTGCACAATGACAGAGACCAGGGCCTCTAGCTGGGACCCAATAGCTGGACCCTTATGCACAAATTAGGACACCTCTGGAGCCATGTTCAGCCTCACTAGGTCGACGTGAGCTGAGAACACGAGGCCTCACTGCCTTGTTTTCTGACATGCTGCGTGTGGGCCAGGTTATCACTAAGAGAAAATAAATGCGAGCCCGTTCCCTCCAGCCACACCTTTGCATTGGCTGCCAGACCTCTCACCACGGGAAGACCAATGGCTTCACACTTTCCTTTGAGAGCCTGTCTCTTAACATGAGCAGGAAGCATGTTAAGTTCCTGCAGACTGGTCCCTGCCTTCACCCTTTGCCCTTCACCCTTCACCTCAGGCACAGTCCATGTCCAGCATCTCACTGAGGCTCAGACCTGGGCTCCTGTAACTTCCTGGGAAGTATTCAGGTGGCACTGGGGCAATCTCCATCTTGGGACCTGGCACCCGGTGCCTCTGGTCCTTGCAGGTCAGGGACAGGCGAGTGTCACGGGCAGCTCCCACACGTGCCAAAGCAGGGCCTTGCTTCTGGGCTGGAGAGCTTGGCTGCTGGCCTGTCCCACCTCAGGGTTAACCTCCCCCCCGCCCCCAAGTGGAAACCAGATGCAGCAAGCATCTGTCCCACTCGGTATACAAAAGCCCTAGAGGCCATGCTGCTGCGAGAAGTGTTTACATCTTTCTAAATATGTCCTATGTTCGTGTTAAATTCTGAGAATGGAAAAACTCTGATCAAATTCTAAAATAATGATCCAACCACCCCTTTCATCCACTACTGTGTGCCACACTGCTGCAAAAACGTTCTTTGTTTCTTATAGGATGTTGGTTTCGATATTCTGCAAAGCTGTTCACTTCTCTGGGAAACCTTTGGGTGGGGAGATGCAAGAAGCGAAGGGAAGGAGTGGATTTCAGAGTGCAATGGGCTCAGAGTCCGGAGGTCTGATTCTGGTCTCCTCTCACTGTGCAGATGGATAGGCTGGGACGCAGGGGGTACGCCACGTGTCCTGCCTTCTTCACTGGGTCTTCCTGAGGCTGAGTGAACACGCAACAAATATCAGCGGTCGTTAACTTGGTGAGAATGAACCTTCCCCACTCATCCTGAGCCCCAAAGCTTGTACTGTTGCCCCGTACAGACTGCCGTCCACTTGCTGACAGTGACGTTGACGTTGTGAGGTGCTAAATCGGAAAATGCTCTCCCCTACCCCTCACCCCCAGTGATGACCAAATTAATATAATGTACTGGGTCATTAGTGTCTTGGGGGTGACATCTGCAGCCAGGCAATGCCACTTGAGTACAGGTACTCAATAACCGTGTGTGTGTGTGTGTGTGTGTGTGTGTGTGTGTGTGTGTGCGCGCGCGCGCACTCTTCTGCTCAGACCCTAATATAAGACTCAACCACTTGTAGATCAGAGTTTTATTTGCAAATGAAAAGTTGATTTTCAAATGGAATAAATGTTCAACCCATGACTATGTTTTTAAAATTTTGGTTGAATCTAGCCATTTTCTGGCCTACATCTTTTTGTATGGTTTCTGTTTCTTTTTCTGTCTTTTTTTTTTTAGCTGAGCCATCCTGCCACCTGTTGGCAGCTCAGCGGCTGCTTAGCTCGGGCCGGGACTCGAACCGCTGTTGCTCAGAGCTCAAACTCTTGAGCGAGCTCTTAACCAACTGAGCCACTCAGCTGGCCCTCTTTCTTTTTTCTTAAATGCTGATGTCTTATTCCAAACGCTGTCCTCCCAAGTCCCCCTAAGGCTGCATCTGCAACACATTGTTATGCCGGTAAGGTCTTATTTAACTTTATTTAAGGGTGATTGTGCCTGTTAAATGAGAAGGTACTGCTGCTTTCTACCTGCAAGATGCACAGTGTGTGTTATCCAGGGAGCAAGTGTTGTTTCTTGAATGCCTGTAGTAAATATCGTTCTGCCTCTCCATGATCGCCAGCTCTTTGAAAGGGAGAACTGTGTGTTTTATGTGGGGGTATTTCTGATATGCTGCTACAGTTGTGACACTGGAGCTAGAGAAAAAAAAATAAAGCCTTGGTCTCTGAAGTGCTGTGGGCTCTGTGGTGGGACTATTGAAACAAGAGGAGAGTGGATGGAGATAGGAAACTAATTCGTGGGGCTTGTGCCTATTCCAGTCCCACGCACGAAGAAACAGGACCTATGGCAGTGATAACAAGTGCCCTTTCAGCACTCTTATCCAAATGGAAGCAGATCGCCACCACGGCCAGCCTAGAGAGGTCATGTTATTGTGCCAGGGCAGTGCCTGGGTGCCTCCTGTGGCATTGCCCACCATGCTGGGGAAGGTGGCAGCTGTTCTTTCCGAGTGTGGGAGCATGAGTGTGACAGGCGGCGAGTACATGGTGTGCACAGCCCTGGTACATGGTCCGCTCATGCCTGTTTCTCTCTCTCTCTCTCTCTCTGGCACACACACACACACACACACACACACACACACACACACACACACTAACCCCTTTGTGGAGGTTCAGTCAGAATCCCTCTCCATGGAAGGCCCCGTGGATGACCAGAATCCATATGTGCTTCCTAACAGTCACAGTGTAAGCCAGAGAACAAAATCTTTTATGGAGTTGGGAGTGGGCATGGTGGGGGAGGTCTCAGACCCGTTTGAGAAGCCAGGCACCACTCGACTCCTCACACAGTTGTGGATGTCAGAGCATCTACTTTCATTGAAGGCCTTAGCGAGGGTGGAGAGCCAGAACTGAGGCCAGGCCTGAGAACCAGCCATGGGCAAGGATGCCAGGGGGTGGGAAGCAGGTGCTGATTAGAGGGCAAAGAAGGCTGGACATACACTTTCTGTTTGGTGATTTTATCAAAGGCCAACCTTGTGTTTCTCAAAGCTGACTTGCGGCTTGGAGTTGCTTCCACCCTGGGGTAGGTGGCAGGTGTGGGAGGGCCTTACATTATATCCATTATATCCAGTACATTATATCCATTCAGGGGCAGTTCTTGTCTCCCTGCCCCACAAAGTCAATCTGCCAGCCAATCTGGAGTGCCTCTCATGAGCAGAGTACTGTGCCTGGTGTAAGATGTGCTTCTAGCCCTTTCAGGCCTCACAGCCTAAGACTATAAGGGAAGACATGGACTTTCATAACACAATCAAATCCAGACCCACCAGGATGGTAGTGGAAGCTACTATGTAAGTAAAACAGTAATGTGATATCATTAGCCAAGCTCCATGAGACACTTGTCCATCTCATTCATAGGTCTGTCCCCACCAGTGGTGTGCTGGAGTGGCCTCTGCACAGTCCCCTGGAGCTGATGGTCTGCGTTTGTTCCCTGCTTTGCATTCAGTAAGGTCATACTGTTAGCTTGAACTTAGCAAACATGGGAATCTACACCACAGAAACAGACGCTAAGCTCAGGGCTCTTTTCAAAGTCCAGTGTTATATATAAGAGAGAGACGTAATCACTAGCCAGGGAAATAAATACTGCTTGCAGGAAAATAAAGAGTTGTCTCTTTGATAAGCTGCAAAGAAGAGCTTTGACTGCCATCATAAGGCATTTGACCTTTCATTTGTAGGTAATGGGGAGTCATTAAGGGCCTTTGAGCAGAAGATACTGTGATGGGAGCTCAGCTTTAGGAAGAGTCATCTGGCAGAAGTGGACAGGACAGAGTGGAGAAGGAATACTGAGGGGGCCAGAGAATGTTTGGTTTGGTGTCACAGTGAAATTGTCCAAAAGAAGGATGACTAAGGGAAAGGCAAGGGAGACTGGAACAGAATAAGTGCAACCATGAGAGTGTAGAAGTGGAATCAACCGGGACATCAGGGTGGGTAGAGACGCACGGCCGCAGGGCAGGAGAGCAGCGGGCTGTCTGAGAAGTGGCTGTGTCAAAAGGAAGGCCTGGCTACCAGGACTAGCAGGAGGTGGCAGAGACGCGGGGCCTTGTCTCTAAATCCAATGGACTCGCCTTAGCCCTCATTCTCCTTGGGCGTGGACAACACCGGAGCTCTGAGCTCTCAGCCAGGAGCTCCTGCGTTAGCTCCCTTTTCTAGGCTCCTGTTTCCTGCCCTCCTTCAGGCCGCCCACCTTGACTACCTTCTTTGGCTTCCTCCACCAGCGTCAGTTCCTTTCTGGGCCACTTACAGGTGGCCGCTCAGGAAGTTTCCGCCTTTGGACCTCCTGTCTCTCCAGGTGCTGCCCTGTCCTCACTTCTTCAACTGACCCCTCTGGAAAGATGATCCCCGGATGTGGGATGTAGCACCCCAACTTCTCTCCTGAGCTCCTATTCTCACTGTCCAGGTGCCTGCAGGAGAGCTCCTAGATCTCAACTCTTGTCCGCTCAACACTGAGAGACCCCTGCCCTTGCTCCCAGAGGCTTTTACCACGTCACGCACTTGCTCAAAACCTTGAAGGGCTTACACCAAGACTAGAGAATAAGCCAGAACCACAGGAAGCGGTCAGCACTTGCGTCTTACCAGCTTCCATGCTGGTGATATATTTTTGGTCCTGGATCCAAGGCGGTTGACATTTAAACATTGCCTCAAGTCCTCAGGTACATTTTTTTTTTAAAGATTTTTATTGGGGAATTGGGGGGATGGGAACAGTGCTGGGGAATTGGGGGAAGGGGAACAGACAAGTTGTCGTTTTGTTCTTCAGTCTAGTTGTGGAGGATGTCACTTCACTGGCCCAAGTTGGCACCATCATTGCGCTCTTCCCGGGCGAGGCACATCAGTTGCCGGCTTCTGGATGGCTGCTCACGGCAGCTGCTGGCCGCTCACGCTGGCTGCCAGCCACACACGGTAGCCCATGGCAACCCACTGCAGCAGGGGCTACAGCCTATGCCATTGCCGGCGACTCACGGCAGCCCAGCTCCAGGTTGAGCTGTTGTTCAGCATCTTAGCTGTGGAGGGCAGTGTCACTGGCCCTCATCTGTGGGATCTGAACCGGGGCCCTCTGGCATCCCAAGCCAGTTCTTAACCATTGTGCCACTCGGCCGTCCCCAAAGTAACTTTTTGAGATTTTGATTGGAATTGTATTAAATCTGTAGATCAAGTTGGGAAGAACTGACATCTTGTCAATATTGAGTCTTCCTATACGTGAACATGTAATATCCCCTTTATTTGGTTTTTCTTTGATTTCTTTAATCAGGTTTGTAGTTTTCCTCATATAGATCTTCTATATATTTTGTTAGATTTATACCTAGGTATTTCATATTTTTAGGTGCTAGAGTAAATGGTGTGTATTTTTAATTTCAAATCTCACTTGTTCATTGCTGGTATATAGGAAAATGATTGACTTTTGTATATTAACCTTGTATCCTGAAACCCTGCCAGAATCACTAGTTCCAGGAGGGGATTTTTATGGTTGATGTGAGGGGACTTTTTACACAGCAATCATTTCATCTGTGAACAAAGGCCGTTTTATTTCTGCCTTACCAATCAATATAATGTTTATTTCTTATTCTTGTCTTAATGCATTAGCTAGGATTTCCAGCACGATGCTGAAAAGGAATGGTTATAGGGGCATCTTTGCCTTGATTCTGATCACATTGGGAGAGCGTTGAGTTTCTCACTTTTAAGTATGGTGTTAACTGTAGGGTTTATTTTTATTTTTATATTCTTTATCAAGTTGAGGAAGTTCCCCTCTATTCCGTGTTTACTGAGAATTTTGATCATGAATGGACGTTGGATTTTTGCCAAATGCTTTTTCTGCATCTATTTTTTTAACTTTTATTTTTCAATGACAGTTGACATACAATATTATATTAGTTTCAGATGTACAACATAGTGATTAGACATTTATGTAACTTATGAAGTGATCACCCTGATAAATCTAGTACCCATCTGACACATATATAGTTATTACAATGTTATTGGCTCTATCCCCTATGCTATACTTACATCCCCATGACTATTTTGTAACTACCAATTTGTACTTCATAATCTTTTCTCCTTTTTTTTCCCGTCTCCCCAACCCCCTTCCCTTCTGGTAACCATCAAAATGTTCTCTGTATCTATGTTTGTTTCTGTTTTGTTTGTTAGTTTATTTTGTGTTTTAGATTCCACATATAAGTGAAACCACATGGCACTTGTCTTTCCCTGTCTGACTTACTCTACTCAGCACAATACCCTCTAGGTCCATCCATGTTGTTGCAGATGGCAAAATTTAATTCTTTTTTCATGGCTGAGTAATAGTCCATTGTATATATGTACCATTCTTTATCCATTCATCTATTGATTGACACTTAAGTTGCTTCCATATCTTAGCTATTGTAAATAATGTTGCAATGAACATATGGAGGCGTATGTCTTTTCAAATTAGTGGTTTGGGTTTCTTTGTATAAATACCCAGAAGTGAAATTGCTTGGTCCTTCTTGGTCTCTTGTTATAGCCTTTGTTTTAAAGTCTATTTAATCTGGTATAACTATTGCTACTCCAGCTTTTCTTTCTCTCTCTCTCTCTTTTTTTTTTTTTTTGCATTTACATGAAATCTCTTTTCCATCCTGTTACTTTCAGTCTGTGTGTGTCTTTCTCTTGTAGGCAACATATGTAGAGTTTTCTTTTCTTATCCATTCAGCCACCCTATGTCTTTTGAGCATTTAATCCATTTACATTTAAAGTAATTGTTAATAGATATGTAGTTGTTGCCATTTTATTATTCATATTTTTTATCTTTTTCTTTCCACCTTTTTAAAGATTTTATTGGGGAATTGGGGGAAGGGGAACAGACAAGTTGCTGTCCTTTTGGTTCTTCAGTCTAGTTGTGGAGGATGTCGCTTCACTGGCCCATGTTGGTATTATCATTGCACTCTTCCCGGCTGAGGCAGTCGTTTGCCAGCCATTGGACGGCAGCTCATGGCAGCTCACGAAAGCACACGCCAGCTGCCGGCCAGCCCCACTGCAGCCTACACCATTGCCAGCGACTCACGGCAGCCCAGCTCCAGGTCGAGCTGTTGTTCACCATCTTAGCTGTAGAGGGCAGTGTCACTGGCCCTCATGTGGGATC
>NW_017731975.1:655134-710057 GCF_001890085.2 Hipposideros armiger | reverse complement strand
CTGCTGGCCGCTCACGCTGGCTGCTGGCTACATACGGTAGCCCATGGCAACCCACTGCCACAGGGGCTGCAGCCTACGCTGTCGCTGGCGACTCATGGCAGCCCAGTTCCAGGTTGAGCTGTTGTTCAGCATCTTAGCTGCAGAGGGCAGTGTCACTGGCCCTCATATGTGGGATTCAAACCGGGGCCCTCTGGCATCCCAAGCCAGTTCTTAACCATCAAGCCACTCGGCAGGCCCTAATTTACTATTGATTCCCTCTAATGTAGTCTTCATTTGAGTTGTTGTATTCTTTGTTTCTGACTGGTTCTTTTTTGTGCTTTCTATCTCTATTTTTATGTTTCCTATCTCTTTGTTGAAGTTCTCCCTGAGATCACTGAGCATCCCAATAACCAGTGTTTTGATTCTGCATCTGGTAAATTGTCTCCATTTTGTTTAGTTCTTTTTCTGGAGTTCTGTTCTTTCATTTGCAACATGTTTGTCTTCTCATTTTGGCTGCCTCCCTGTGTTTGAATCTATGTATTAGATGTATCTGCTATGTCTCCTGGTCTTGGTAGAGTGGCCTTATGTAGTAGGTGTCCTGTGGGGCCCACAGGAGCAGTCTCCTTGGTCACCTGAGCCAGGTATTCTAGATGTGTCCCTTGTATGACCTGTGTGTGCCTTACTATTGTAGCTGAGCCTTGATTGCTGTTTTCATATCAGTGGGAGGGAATGACCCTCAGGCTGGTTGGTTATGAGGACTGGCTATGACTATAGATGAGGAGCTGTTGTGCAGGGGCTGACCCTATGGAGCAAATTTCACTTTAGCAGATCTCTGGTGCCTGCAAAGTCTGCCCTTTGGGTGTGTCATTTGTGGATGTGGTTGGGTAGTGCTCTGGTGTGGTCTGAAGCTGGCCACCAGGTGTGTTGGTTCTGGAGCCTCTTGGAGGGGCCCTGTTGCAGGCCAAGTTCAGCTGCTGCCTGTGCCCTGCCCAAAGCCATTTGGAATGAGCTACAAAGTGATCTGCAGATGGTTGCCACTTGTGCTGGGCTTGGAGGTGCCTGGGAGAGACTAAGCTGCAAACTGAGGCCACCTGCTGCTAGTGCTGGGCTTGGGGCTGCTTAGCAGGAGGCCAGATGGGGTTTATGAACCTTTGAGAGATTTTAGGGAAATCTGTAGCATGAGCCAAGACAGGCCATTTGTATGAAAGGCCACTGGAAGTGGCTTAGGTGGACAGAATTTGCCCACCTTAATTTGGGTGGGGCAGGGGCCTAGGGAATCACCAGGGTGGGTTGAACAGTGTTAGCTAGGTTGATGGAGACTTGGATATGGCACCTGCCTGTGTCTGCACACTGAGCAAGGGGAGGGCTCACCAACGGACCAATGTCTCTGCTAGCACTTCTGTCTGGGAGAAAGCTGCCCCTCTAGCCATTGCCCTGAAGCCAGACAATTCAGCTTCTCTTCATATGTCTCTGGTGCCTTTCAAGCTGCTGTCCCAGTGCTGGAACCCAGAGCAAGTGAGTCCATCAGCAAGTAAGTTCATGCACCGACCCTTTAAAAGGAGAGCCTGGGATTCCAGCAGCTCTCAATCTCACTCAGCCACAATCACCACTGGTTTTTACAGCCCGAAGTTGTG
Source organism: Hipposideros armiger (assembly GCF_001890085.2). Lineage (NCBI taxonomy): Eukaryota > Metazoa > Chordata > Mammalia > Chiroptera > Hipposideridae > Hipposideros > Hipposideros armiger. Next base: position 708,444 of record NW_017731975.1, on the reverse strand, counting down.
GGGACTTCTCCTCCTGGCACTGGAACTCTGGGCTGGAGCCTGGTGTGGGGCTGGGACCCTTGGCTCCTCAGGGGGATCTCTAAAGCCGAGATATCCCTCCTGATTTTTAAACACGACACATGGATGTAGGACCAGCCAGTTTCATGTCTCCACCCTTCCTACTAGTCTCACATGGCTTCTTCTGTATATCCTTAGTTATAGGACTTCAGCTAGACTTCAGGCGATTCTCAATGATGGTTGTTCTGTAGTTTAGTTGTAAATTTGATGTGGTTGTGGGACTAGGTAAGCACATTTATTAATACCTACTCTGCCATCTTGACCAGAACTCTAAAAGTTGTAGAGGCTAGATGTCCATGATGAAGGTGTCATAAAATTCAATTTTTGGTGAGAGCTCTCTTCCTGGCTTGTAGTCAGTTTCCTTCTTGCTGTGTGCTGGTGACAAAGGTTTCTGCATTTATTGATATGATCATATGATTTTTCTTTTAGCCTGGTGATGTGATGGATTATATTAATTAATTTTCAAATGTTGAACCAGGCTTGCATATCTGCAATAAATCCCAATTGATTGTGGTATATAATTTTTAAATACATTTTTGGATTTGATTTGCTAATACTTTGTTGAGGATTTTTGTATCTGCATTCATGAGAGATTTTGGTCTATAATTTTCTGGTAATGCCTTTGTCTGATTTTGGTATTAGGGTAACTCTGGCCTCAGAGTGAATTAGGAAGTAGTGCCTCTGTTCCTATCTTCAGGAAAATAGAACTGCTAGAGAGAACTGGTATCATTTCTTCCTTAAATGTTTGGTAGAATTCACCAGTAAACCCATCTAGTGCTTTCTGTTTGGAATGTCATTATTGATTCAAGTTATTTAGTAAATATAGGCCTATTTCTTCTTGTGTGAGTTTTGGCAGATTGTGTCTTTCAAGAAATTAGTCAGTTTCATCTAGATTATCGAGTTTATGGTCATAAATTTTTCATAATAGTCCTTATTATCTATCCTTTTAATGTGCATGGGACTTGTAGTATGTCTCCTCTTTCATTTTTGATATTAATAATCTGTGTCTCCCTTTTCCTTAGCCTGGGTAGAGACTTATCAGTTTTCAAAGAACTAGCTTTTGATTTCATTCATTTTTCTCTATTGATTTCTGTTTTCAATTTCATTGATTTCTGCTCTAATTTTTATTACTTTTTTCTTCTGACTTTGGATTTAATTTGCTCTTCTTTTTCTAGTTTCCTAATGTGAAATCTTAGGTGATGGATTTTAGATCTTTCTTCTTTTCTAAAATATGCAGTCAATACTATAAATTTCCCAGTAAGTACTGCTTTCAGTGCATCCCAGAAATTTTGATAAACTGTGTTTTCATTTTCATTTAGTTGAAAATATTTTCAAATGTCTCTTGAGTTTCTTCTTTGGCCTACATGTTATTTAGAAGTGTTTAATTTCCAAGTACATTGGAATTTTCCAGCTATCTTTCTGTTATTGATTTCTAATTTAATTCCATTTTGGTCTGAAGGCAGACATTATATGATTTCTAGTCTTCTAATTTTGCTAAAATGTGTTTTATGGTTCCAGATGTGACCTGTCCTGGGTGAATGCTCCATGTGAGCTTGAGAAGAATGTGTATGTCTACTGTTGCTGGATGAAGTAAGTAGTCCATAGGTAGCCATTATATCCAGTTAATTCATGGTACTGTTGAGTTCAACTACGTACTTGCTGGTTTTCTGCCTGTTGGATCTGTCCATTTCTAATAGAGGGCTGTTGAAATCTCCAACTATAATAGGGGATTCATCTACCTCTCCTTGCAGTTCTGTCAGTTTTGGTCTTGTGTACTTTGACGCTCTGTTGTTAAATGCATACACATTAAGGATTGTTTTTTCTTCTTGGAGAATTGACCCTTTATCATTATGTATACCTTCTTTTTACCTGGTAACTTTCCTTGCTCTGAAGTCCACTCTGTCTGAAATAAATATAGCTACTTCTGCTTTCTTTTCATTCTTTTTAGCATGGTATATCTTTCTCCATTCACTTACTTTTAACCTATTTATATATTTATATTTCAAGTGGGCTTCTTGTAGACAACATATAAGTGGGTCTAGTTATTTGATCTACTCCGACAGCCTGTCTTTTAATTGGTGCATATCAAAGCTTTTTCTAAAAGCATCCAAATATATAATATCTGCAAAAAGGCTCGATCATGTTTGTATTGACCTTTTCTATTGAATAACTCCTAGTCTGAGGGAAATTCTGAACTTTCAGTACTGCCAAAATCAGTCACTTACATGTAATGATAAAATATCACAAATGATCAATTGTGTAAAATATAAATAATGTAAAATAATATCACACAATACAAATTATGTAATTTATAAAATATCACAAAATGTAAATATTAAAAATTATAAAATGTTTAAAAATTACTTCATATAGACAACTTTTATCAAAGCATTCATTCACTTGTCACTGAAATTTTCTTTGCTCATGAAAGAAAACTGTGTTTTACCTAATATCTTTGAAAATATCTGTGATGTCATCTTCACTCTTCAGTGATCAAAATTTTGCTGAAAGTTTTTCAGGGGTTAATGAACACTGGCTTTAGGATGAGATGATAGCCAGCCCTATAGATTGGACCAGGGGGATTTTAGGAGGCTTGTAAACATTGTGTGTGTGTGAATTAAGGATTATGCCTGTAAGGACATCATAGATTATAGCAAATAAATGTTTTGAGGGTAAATGTGGGAATACACTGTCCCCACTGGGACGGAACATATTGCTTGCAGGATGCAATGTTATATTTGGTTCCCAAAGCTATCAATTCTTTTGCCCAGCTAAATCCCTGAATTTCTATTTCTGGCCACAAGGTGGCATCTGATTTTCATTAATGCCCTAGTCACACACCTCTGGTCTCTCACCTCTCAAACTGGAAACCCACATCTGTCTCAACTTCTGGACCCTTACTGTACCCGATTTTTTTTTTCAAATGGTAGCACTTCTAAAAGAAAATTACATTAACTTGGGCTTGTCTAGGAGCCTTGAACTAAACTTTTTGTGTCTGGTATGTCATGTCAATATTAAGGCATACTTGTGCATTTTTAGTTTTTTAAATTGATCATTGTGTTGAATATACTTCATAGCTTGGGAACTTTCCGCATGTATTTCTTTGCCTTACAGCCAAGAGGGGAGGCCTGAACTATTTTGACATATGCTGATTATACGCCACACAGTGTCTTGCTTGTGGGCAGGAGGAGGCAAAGGACTCTTACTCAAAAACATAGCTGTCAAGCTGCGTCCATACAAAGTACATGCATGAAATAACCATGAAGGAAACACTCCCAAGGCAAATTGTCTCAGTTCCAGGCCATTATGATGAGTAAGGTCTCTAGGTCTGTGACGGAAGGGATCATCAGTCTGATAGGCTCGCCATTGTGCCCCTTGCACCTGGCACAGTGTTGGCACCTAGTAGACACTCAAGAAAAGAAATATTTATGGAATGTATGGGTGAAGGGGCCTAAGAAGTGTTTCATAGAAGACTGGAGTGAAGCTGATTCTAAAACGATGGGTGCGAGTTGAATGGAGAAAGTCAAGTTGGGAGTGTGTATTGCAAAGTGGGTAGACAGCACCCATGGGGTGCGGGGAGCAGTGCGAGAAGGCCAGAGGGCATGAGAAGGAGAGAGGTGGACCTGTGCTGGCACAGCCAGGTGTCCACCTGTGCAGGTCCCTAAGGGTCACGCCCAGGAGCCCGTACTTTCCCCAGGGAGAAGATGAGAACCACTTTAATGAATTGTAAAAACACTAAATGCAACGCACTGTGGTCAGTGGGGACACCCAAAAAGACACATGGTGCCTACATGTGTACTACTACAGGGCATATATGGGACAAGTGCTTTTAAGTGGTATCAAACTTGAGCTGGATTTTTCAGAGAAGGAAGCCATCTGTCTGGCTGGGCACACCAGGGTTTGCTGCAGGGCGAGGTGGCCCCCTTAGCCAGGCCTGCTATGATCACGGCTGGTATTTGAATCGCTTTTTACAGTTTACCATGTGTGTTTTCAAACACCAGTGTGTTTAATGCTCAGGCTATCCCTGTGATGTCAGTACAGTTGCTATCTCTGCTCTACAGATGCGGAGGTTGAGGCTTAGAGAGGTTAAACGACCTGCTCAGAGTCGGTCTGGCCCTCTGGTCTGAGCCTGCTTATTGAAGGACGGGAAGAATGAGGATCGGCAAAGGATCTAACGGACAAAAGTAAGATTTCCCCACTAATCTTTCTGTATATTATTACAGCCCAAAGATGGTGATAGGCACAGCTGCTGCCTCAGTCTAGTTGCATAGAGAAAACACACGCATGCTCACTGTTGAAGATCTTGTAACTTGGGTGCATTGCTCCAAAAAGAGACAGCCCTTCACTACCTCGGGGCTTTCTCTAAAGAAGGTCGCTTGGCTGTGTCAAGTGTGATCTGAAAGTACAACGGGATGAGGGGGAGTGATAGCCACCAAGGGCAACCTTAGCCCATGGGGGCAGGACTGCATGACCAGAGGCTCCAGCCACCCCTCTTCAAGCTAGGGCAATGCCCGGGAACATTCTACATGGTTCCTCAGAGGATCCCAGTGGGTTTGAGGCCCACTCCCTCCCGTTTCCTCAGGGGAGGAGGTGACACTTACTGATGGGTGATGCTGGAGAAGGACCTCAGCATGGGAGGCTCGGGTCTGTTAGGAGTGGCTTATCCTCTGGATGATCTGACCTTGGCCTCCATGTGGTCAGCCCTAGATCATGCTCTGCCCCTGCGGAGGGCCAGCCCTCACTTCTAAGTGGTAGGTCTAATGTGGGAGGTGGGTAAAATTGACAGTTTTGATTTGATGTGGGATGAAGACTTAGGGACCCAGGCCTATGAAATTTTAAACAGTTCTGCTCCTGTGGCTGGTGCATTCATGGAATCTTCATGGCTGAGTCTGGCTTGGCAGGGCAGATGAGGCAGGGTCTGGGGGTGTTATCAGTCTTGCTGACCTGTTACTGTCCCTCAACAGGTAGGTCAGGCATCATAGGGCGAGCTTGGCAGAGGATGAGGAATGGATTGGACCAGCGTTCTGCGGACTCTTTCTTATTAGTGGATACTCTTTAGCTTGTCAATAATAAGGAAATTAACAACTTAAATTTGACTTAACTTTGTTTAAAAATTTTAACAGTATTTATTGATCTCTTCCAGTTGAACCCTGGAGTAAGAAAATAAACTCTAGGTGTATTTTGGCAATAGAGAGGACATTCATATTGTCACCTACCTATTTCTTCTTATTTACTAAATGCTTGCTTTATCAAATATATCCTTGCCTTGTGTTGCATTATGGCAGTGCCTCCACCTTCTGTGAAGGTGGGGAGTGCTGGGTGGAGCTGGAGATAAGCAGAAGCAGCTGTGTGCTCCAAAGAGGAGGAAATGCTCTGGCAGGAGCTTGGAGCTCCCAAGAGTGGCTTGGATATCCAGCAGATAAGTTCAAGTCATGCCTCCCAGAATCACTGCCTTAAAACACAGGCAATTTTAAGAACCCAGGAGATTGACTACTGCACTGTTCACCAGAAATTAAAAACAAAAACTACTGTGTACCAATAAGGATTTAGTAGCTAGAGAAAAGGGCAAGCATGTGAGAGGGAGAGGGAAAGAGAGGGAGAAGGGGATGGGGAGAGGGAGGGGAGGAGGAGGGGGAAGAGGAGGGGTTAGCTCCTTTACAAAAGGAGACTTCAATTTGTAGAAAGAGCTCCTGGCTTGTTTTATAGAAAACTCCCCTAGACGTTTATTATGCTCCATGACTGATAACAATGAGATTTGCAACCATTGTTTTTTGAGGAAACTATTGAACAAAGGAGGAACACCTTCCTAGGAGGGGCAAAGACAGAGCTGTCTGTGACTTTTTTGAAAGACTGCTGACCCTGAAACACAGCTTGGAAAAGTGAGGCCTGAAGAAATGTGACCAGGATGTGCAAACTGGCAAGCAAAGCACCTGAGCTAACTGTGGGCGAGAAGGCAGCCAGAACAAGGCGCACAAAGTTTACCTGGTTTGTTGAACAGGTGTCATCTCTGACATATATCACTAAGCAGTGGGCTGAGACAAAGGCGACTTCCTCTTTCTCATGCTGCTGCTATTTGCGCTTGACATCAGGGCATCCTGAGGCTGGCAGGGTGAGAGGAGGGATGTGGCCGTGATCCGGCTCCACGGGGCTCAGGCCTCAGTGACATTTAGCTGTGAGTGCAGCCTTACCATGGGCATGGTGCCCCGAGCCCTACCTCCCAGTGTCCTCTTCACTGAGTCAGAGAACGTGGGTTTCTCCAGTGATAGGTCCTGGGGGACTTAAACTGCTCAGACTGCCCCACTTCTTATTCTTCCAGTCATGGCCTTGGGAAAGGCTGAGAGAATAGCTTAGCCTACCCGCTCTTAGTCAGAGCTGCAGAAAAAGAGAAAAAGAATATCCTAAAACTTCATCAGAGTTGCATAGTCCCCTCATTTTAGACAAATAATGAAATTCAAAACTCCAGTTTACAAGGATAATAGCGAGTGTCAGATGCACTAAAGCACGTTTACTTTGAAAAATAATTTACTGTAAGATTCTTTTTGAAAGCAAACTTGGTGAATTTTTAAATATTTCAATTTACGAGAATCCAGTTCGCGTTCAGCTTTTAGAAATATGTACGGTGACTTCAGGGGGGGGGACATGTGAAGTTGAGGAAATGAACAGACTGCTAATTTTTTTAATGTTATTTATAAATTTATATAAAGAATAATGAGTGCTTTGGTGTTCAGTTCTGAGTTTCGAGACATGCATAGAGTCATGTAATCTCTGCCACGATCAACGTACAGAATAGTTCCATCCCTCCCCAAAATCCCTGTGCTGACCTTTCATAGTCAGCTTCTCTCCCTCCACCCCTAACCCTTGGCAAACTGTTTTCCATCTCTATAGTTTTGCCTTTTCCAGAATGTCATATAAATGATAGGCTACTATCTGTCGTATGGATGTGCCACAGTTTGTTTACCCATTCATCAGTGGAAGGACATTTAGATTGCTTCTTGTTTTTGGTAATTATGAATAAAGTTGCTCTAACTACCTGCATATGCGTTTTTGTATAAACGTAAGTTTTCATTTCTCTTAGGGTATTTATTTAGGAATGCTGGGTTATATGGCAAGTGTTTGTTTAACTTTATAAGAAACTGCCAGATAGTTCTCTAAAATGGCTGTTATCATTTTGCATTGCCCCTAGTAATGCATGAGAATTCCAGTTGCACTAAACAATATAAAGTAGTTTCTGATCTCAATGATCATACAGATTTTCAAGAAAATTTCTTTCAAGACAAGAAAAATAGTCTATTATTTTAATCCAGATATTTAGACTTTTGTTCCTCTTCATCTTTCTTTATTCCTGAAGACCTAGTACTCCTTTTTATTTCTCTTCAGCTTGAAGAACTTCCTTTAATATTTCTTTTAGAGTAGATTCTCTAAGGACAAATTCTTAGTTTTCCTTTATCTGAAAATGTTTCTATTTTGCCCTGAGGAGTATATTCAATGGATTTAAGGCCTGGGGTGACAGCTCTTTTCTTTCATCACTTTAGAGATTCTGTTCCACTGTGTTTTGACTCCATGGTTCCTGGTGAGAAATCTGCAGTCATTTGACTAGTATCTCAGGTATGCAATGTGTTGTTTTTCTTTGGCTATTTTCAAGATTTTTTTTCTTCATATTTGCTTTTTGTCAATTTGATTGTGATTTGTTGGTTTTCATTGTGTTTATCTTGCTTGGGGTTTACCTATATTTTTGAATTTGTAAATTGACAACTTTCACAAATTTTTGGAAGGTTTTTGCCCTTATTTCTTCAAATATTTCTGCACGAACCTCTCATTCTGGGACTCCATGACATAAGCATTAGAACTTTTAATATCATCCCACAAATCCCTAAAGCTTGGTTTGTTTGTTTATTTATTTATTTAATTTGTTTTCTCTCTGTTCTTCACATTAGAAAATCACTTTGATTTACCTCAGTTTCACTAACTTTTTCCTTTGTCATTTTCATTCTGTTGTTGAGCCCATCCAATGAATTCTTTATTTCAGACATTATATTTTTTTAGTTCTACACTTACCAGCTTTTTTTTAAAATATTTTATTGGGGAATTGGGGGAGGGGAACAGCATTGGGGAATTGGGAAAGGGGAACAGACAAGTTGCTGTCCTTTTGTTCTTCAGTCTAGTTGTGGAGAACGTCGCTTCACTGGCCCATGTGGGTATTATCACTGCACTCTTGCCAGGTGAGGCAGTCGCTCGCCGGCCACTGGACAGCCGCTCACAGTGGCTCCTGGCAGCTCACTCCGGCTGCCAGCCACTCATGGTAGCTTATGGCAGCCCAATGCAGCTTCACTGCAGCCTACGCTGTTGCTGGCGACTCATGGCAGCCCAGCTCCAGGTCGAGCTGTTGTTCACCATCTTAGCTGTAGAGGGCGCAGCATCACTGGCCTTAATGTGGGATCCAAACCAGGGCCCTGCTGCTGAGAGCTGGCGTCCCAAGCCAACTCCTAACTGATGCTCCTCTTGGCCGGTCCTACACTTACCAGCTTTTATAAAATAGTTTCTTTTTCTCTGATGAGAATGTCTATCTTCAAATTGTTGCCAAAAATGTATACCTGTATCTCATGGAGTTTGGTTATAATATTAAAGTCTTTGTCTGATCATTCTACCATCTAGTTTATCACAGGGTTGGCATCTGTTAATTGTCTTTTTTTGAGAATTGGCCACATTTTCCTGGTTGTTGGCATATTGAGTAGTTTTAGATTGTATCCTGAACACTTTGAGTATTATTTTCTGAGGGTCTGAGTTCTACTAAAATCCTCTGCAAAAAATGTTATCTATTTATTTTTGTTTTATCAGGCAAGAAACCTGATTATGTTCAGGCTGCAATAGACTGTGGGTGGTGGGTCCAGTGTCAGTTTGGTATCCAAAGCCTTTGTGATGCTGAGTGACTTTGTTCTACACATATGCTACTGAGTTTAGTGTGGAATTTGGTCAGTTTATAGCACAGTTCTGTTCTTAAAACCTTTGCTGTACTTCCTTAGGTCTCTTCCAAACATGTGCAGTTCAATGGTGAGCTTAGGATTTGTGTTGGTTTCTACACGGAATTATGGTGGCCACTTCTTCAGGTCTCTTCGCTACAGAATGACCCGTCTTCACTCTCTGATTCCATGAACTTCTTGTACTGGTTCCTCTAACCAGAAATATACATTTCTCTAAGAGTTTTAGTACCCCTTACTACACCTGTACTGTCACATAGTTCTGTATGATATAGCCACCCTGGGGGCAAAGTGACAAGAGAAAAGAGAAAAAAAAATTAGTAGGAATTGTCTTCACCTTTTTTTTGTTCTGATCTTAGGATCATAGGAGCTTCTTCTTCTGGCTTTATGCACCCATACCACTGCTATTACTGCAGTGATGACAGAAAAGAGAAAGGAAAAAAGGGAAAACAATGATGGTTTCTTCCACATTTTCTGGCTCATAGAAAATGGTCTTTTACCTGGTCTTATTGCCAGAAAAAGGGGGTTACTCTCAGAGTTTTTGCTAACTGCACCTGCTGTGCAGGTCAGCAACTCAGGCCACCCTCAGGTCCAAGCCAGGAGATAAAGGAGAAAGAATAAAAAAAAAAACAACTATGAAACTCATTGCTATATTAGTCATTTAAGTCTGCACTTCCCTCCTAATCTCCCTGCTATTCTTTACTTTTCAGAGCTCTCAGGTATTTGCTTTTTCTATTTTGTCTAGAATTTTTGTTGTAATTAGTGGCAGAGATAGGCTGTAGTGAACATACGTCATTTTGGCCAGCACTGCAAGTCCTCACACCGCTGAATTGTAACACGTGATGAGGGGCTTGTTACTTGTCTGCTCTTCTGGATTGGGACTCCTTTAGAAAGATAATCAGTTCTCATGGTGGCAGCTTGTCCCCAGCTCCACACTTGTCTATGCATCACAGAACTCTGATACTGTTCCTTCCAGGGACTTTACAGCAACTAACCTGCCAATGCAATGCCTCCCAACCCTGTCATCCTCGGTCAGGTCCCAGTTGGAAGTTCCTCTGACCACTTACTCCCTTTAATGCTCTCATGCCCATAATGTTTAGAGCCTTCTCTCCATGGCCCAAAGTTCTACTGTTCCTTTCACTCCGAAACATTTCCATAGTGACCTTTTAGAACAAACTCCCTACATCCCCAGCCTCTTCTCACAATGTTCCTTTTACCTTCTCATCTTAACTAAAACATGGTTCTTGTCCTGAGGACACTTACTCCCCTGCAGTCCTCCCCAGAGGAAATTGCTCATTCATTTAGCTCCCTCCTCCACGTCACCACCCACACTCTGTAAGCATCCTACTTCACAGAGACATGAGCCATCTGATGGGAAGGCCTTCACCTCGCGACCTTCCATTTCCCATGTCTCTGAAACTGTTTGTCTTTCCCTCTTGCTCCAATGAAAAGAGGAGTTCCTCTCTCCTTCTAAGGCAAGACCCCGTTGTTTATGCACTCGATACCACCCTTTTTCCATCTCTTCAGTTCTAGCCAGTGGAATAAAACAAGGAACAAAAGCAAGAGCAATAAATAGTCTTTAAATAGAAGACAAAATCACCACTATTAACAAATATAATGGCTTACCTATCAATCCAAGAAAATCAGCTAAAAAGCCAACAGAAAAAACAATGAGTGAATTAAAAAATGAAATTGTCCTCAGAGCACAATACCTAAAAGCCAGATCAAAGTAACAGAATAGAGAGGCCCCAAACAAACCCAAGCATGAGTAAATATTTTGTATATAATAAAGGCAGAATTGTATACTAGGAGATAAGGGAAGAATTCATTAATGAAAGAAGCCAGGATACTTGACAATTTTCATTAAAAAGGGAAAATATTAAATCATATTCTTATCTCATACTTTATATCATATACCAGAATAAATTCAGATGACTTAAAGAATTCAATGTAAAAGATGAAACCAAAAGTAACTAAACAAAATCATGGATTATTTTTCTGCAAAAGTTGAATCTACAATGCAAAAGATGAGTAGAGTTGACTACATAAAAATTTCCAATGTATGTATATAAAGAAACATACAGTATTGTTAGGGATATATGGGAACTTTGTTATCTTTGCAACTTTTCTGTAAATCTAAAATGATTCCAAAATAAGTCACAAAAAAAGTTACACATGCACACACACTGAGACACACAAAATCTACCAGAATTATGAATCTATATGTTTTTCCATTTCTGGGAATTTATTTTTCAGATATATTTGCACATGTGCAAAATGACTATTGTGACAAGCTTCTCCTGGCACTTTCTTGCCAAGTTATTTGCAATAACAAAATATTGTATACAACCTAAATTACAACAATAGGGACCTATTTTTTTTAAATTATGGTATATTCACACCAGGGAATACCATTGATTGTTTAAATAATAAGAACATTTCTGATATGGAAGGGTGTCAAAGACTCCTGTTTTTTAAGTAAACCAAATTTAAGTTAAAAAAAAAATACCCCACACAAAAAATAAAACAAACAAAACCCCCAAATAAAACAAGTTTTATAATGCTACTTTTGGGTGAAAAGGAGTAAGGATATATATTTATATTGCTTGTCTGTGCAAATGAAACTCTGGAAGAATGCATAGAATACTTATAACAATGATGGTGCAAGAATATGGCAGCAACTGGGTGGTGAAGAACAGCAGTGGGAGGGAGACTTTTCATGTGTATAACTGAACCAGGAAGTTATGTCTATCATGTCCGATCATGTGGATGCAGTATCTATTTTAATAATTACATTAAAAAATAACCTCAAGTGTATCTAGAAACAACCCTCTGCTCAGAAAAATCCTCCAAAATGCCATGAACAACAGCTTTCAAGACCAACCGAGTGTGGCTGTAATGGCAGGATTTCAGACATCTGTCAGGGGCATGCATGAAGAAATGTTTTTAAGTCCTGGGACTTTCCCTTAGTACTCAGAACCTCTGATCACATCAACACCCATTTACTCTGCCTTCCTGAAGGCTCTGTTTTCGCTTCGGCATCAGGCTGGTTATTCCGGATGCCGTCAGAACCAGAAACCCCAAGATGGAAAAATCAATGAAATTCCTCTCCAAGTGTGGCTGATGAGCACTCCCACAATGAGCCAGCTGTCTACTTCTCTCTCCACTCAAGATGTAAGCAGTCACGAATGGGATTTCCAGCTGTCCAGATGTGAATGTGCCCTCCTTGTGAACTCAGTAAATCCAGTCATACACACATACCTGTGTTTCCCAAGAAGGACCATCTGGCATTGGGGGTGTACAGCAGAATCATCATATTTGCAACAAAGCAGTATTTCTTTGACTTAATCTCCTTCTCCAAACTTTGAGTATTTCAACTCCTCACACCTTCCTTTGGTCCTTCAGAGTTCCCGGGGTTTCATACAGGCTCAAGAATAAGCATGTGAATTTGCCCATCTGGTCCTCCTCGGTGGCCCTGATCTAATCAAGCAGCGTTCGTTGTCTCTGCAATAATACCTTCCCCAGAGTCCTGTGATGACTCTGGGTCCCCGGATCGTGAGGAGTTACTTACGGTCTCTGCATTCTCGTGGCCTTGTTACACCTTCCTTCTGTGCACCAACAGGTGAATGCAAGTGTGGAAACCTCCTTTTCCTTTGCAACCTTGAACTGTGATGGGACTGCAAAGCTCTGTGCTCCATGTAAGAAGTCAGACTCTGAGCAAACCTAGGTCTCCAGTATCAAGCACTAGAGATGGGTCAAAAGAACAATCCCAATGCATGCCTTGCTGTATTTCAAATTACTCTTCCCCCAGTACCAGCCATTTTCCCCAGACTGTGCTGTGATCCTCGCCTCACCATGCCTCTGCCCTGATGATTTCCTTTTTTCATCCATTTGCATCCCAGGTGAATCAAGGGGAGGCTCTTGTAAAAGGTTTAAGAATCTTGGTCCTAAGAAATTGGAGTCAGTCTCAGGAGCTTTTCACCAGCTTCCCATGGGTGTCTGGACATCACTGGATTTACAGTGAGAGCATCACTAGAGCCTTCCCTCTGTGTCTCCGCCACACACACACACACACACACACACACACACACACACGAATGCAACAGTTGTACACTTATGGAACTTGCAAAAATGCAAATAGCTTCAAATAACATTTAAATACATTAATGGGTTACATCACTATATCTAGAATATCTTTCTTGCGTTTTCATCCTTACTGCTTATCTCTAGATTTAGGGCTGAACTGAAACATGTGAACACCTGGAGCCGCTGATACATTGACATCCTTTTAAACCATGATTCTTTCAATGTTTAACATTTACTTAGGGAAGTGGCTGATGGCTGCATGGGAGAAGATCAGAGAAGAAGAATGGCAACAGTGAGCCCGCAGCCTCTTTAAATGCCTCCACAATTCAGCTCTCGCCCCAAACTTGGTCACCCAACCCTCCCTCCTCAGAAGGAAGTTAAGTGGCCATGGGTTGTTATTTGAGGTTTCCTCCTCACAGCTCAGGAGGGTTTTACTTCTATTCACAGCTATTACTATCCTGGAAAGAAGTATGGACACCCAAAATCAGACAATTATCCATTTGGTTATATTTCTGATGATATTTTAGTGCCCCTTATAATTAACAATCCAGGTGACTGCCCAAATTCCCTTCTTCTTAATCTGGTCTCCATTCTTTGTGATCTGTCTCCTATATATCAGAGTGTATTCCTGTCTGCTTGCTGTATATCAGTACCTTAATTACATGGCACTTTTTCCGTGAAGCCTTTCCCAGGAAGCACAATGACCTCTGTTCCTCTGAACACACAGTCCTTCTTCCGTGCAATAATTATGGCATGCATTTGCCATCCTACCACCTATCTATCCGCTCAACAAACAGCTATTGGAACCATGATTGCTGGTGAGCATTGAATATACTCAAACAAATGAGGTACTGTGTCTACCTTTATAAGTCTTATAATCTAGAATCTGTCTTATACAGTTATTATTTCCTTCTGTGAGTATATTTGATCTTTTTAGCTAAATTGTGTCTTGAAATCATGGATCTTGTCTTTGGTTTCTTGGACCTGCGTTGCAGGTTCGGTTCCCTGGACCTGCGTTGCAGGTTCGGTTCCCTGGAAGCAGATGCTAAGTGGTTAGTCTGTAGGAAGTTTATTAGATGGCACTTTGGAGAGAAGGAAGCACAACTGGGCAGAGGAGGCTGTGAGGTGGTCCCAGCAGAAGCTGTCACCAGTGCTGTGGGGAGTTCTGAAGCTGGGATGACACTTCAGAGCTCTCTGTTCCAAGCTGGAGATAATAACTGGTTTGGGGACATTTCAGACATGACTTTTCAAACATTTATACTGAATGGACACCTGGTCTACCGACATTCACTTCCTGATGGATTTAGTGTGGCTTAACAGTAGTGCTGTTATCTGGAAGTGCTGTTTCATTGGCTTGGATCCACCCTGAGTCTTCTTAGCGTTCACAGGCACACTTAGGGAAATCTGTGTGTGGGCCGCTCAGTCTCCTCTCTGGGGCTGTCAGCTCTTGAGGGGCTGTCAGCTCTCTGGGGCTGTCAACTGCAGCCAGAGCCCTGAGTTCATGTTCAGAAACCTCCCATGTGCTCTGTGTCCATCAGATCAGGAAATCCACTTGACAAATCTGGGATAGACTTGAAATTAACTAATAACTTCAGCAAAGAAATCTCTTAGTATTATCCCTACTATCACTGTGATAATCTTTAAAATGTGTCTACTCTCTTCCTTTTCAAATCACTTATTCTTTGCGGCCCAACCAAAGTTCACTTTAAATAAATCATACTGAACATCTACTATGTAGTAAGCACTGAGTGGGCCCTGAAAAAGGCAACTTTGAGAGAGATGCCATCTTTGACCTCAAATCAAACCTAGGGACAGGGAGGCAGAGACAAAACTGGGTACAGAAATAATTAGAATATAAGAATGATATGCATAGAGTGGCCATATAATTTATTGTCCTAATTTGGTCATTTTTGAGAGGTAAAGGAGGGAATCATTAAAAATAAGCAGGAACATCAAGCATAAACTGGAATGGTCCTAAGCAAGCTGGAATATAGGGTCATCCTATTAATTAACTAAGAGCCACATGAACTTGAAACACAGAGTGTGAATTCAGATTGAGAAAATGGAGGAAAAGCTAACTAGAGAATGTGACTTTTGAACTGCAATGTAAATAAATATGCTCATGGTAGTAAGATCGGGTCTTTCCAGGAGGAAACACTGCAGGAACATGCGTGAAATACGTATAATGAATGTTCCAATGAGACCTGAATGCAATGTGTATGGTAGAGTACAGTGATAAGTGAGTCAGGAAAGTTGTGTCGGGTCCTGATGGTGTAGTGTCTTAAATGTCTTACTAAGGTGTTTGAATTTAAAACTGTCAATAACAGGGATTCATCAACAAATACTGAGCATGAGAACGAAGGAATAAATAAGGTTGGGTAGAAAATGAATTAGAGACACTAAAGGCTGGAGTCAGAGAAGCCAGTTAGAATATAGTTCAATAGTCTAATTAGTAGTAGGCTAATGAGAATGGAAAGGGTGTGGATTTTGACCCGGACTAGAAGTCTTGGCCAGTCACACGAGGGAAGGAGGGAGAGGACTCTGGACTGGCTGATGAGATTAGTGCCACCATTGGTTGAAACAGTGAGCATTGGAGGAGCAAGTCATTGAGGCCAGTGGAGGGGTGAGCTAGTCAATCATGTTAGGTGCTGGTGGGATCTTCTGTGCAGAGATAGAAAGTGACAAACAGCCCAGCTTCTGCAATGGGGTTTGCATGGCAGCCCTTCTGGGAGCTACCCTCCGGTGGCATGCTAAGAGAGAGCAGTGCAGCCCCTTCCCAGGGCCTTGAAGTGGTTCCAGAGAGCAGAGACATGAGGATGAGGAGGACAGGACCATCAGGAGTAAGGCCTCATTGCCAGGAGTTGCTGCCAGCCCTTGGGCACTGCAGCTGAGGACAGCTACACACAGAATGCTGAAAGAGCCACTATGATGGGGCCACAGCTGACAGGGCTCCATGTGGAGCAGCCAACAGGGACTGCTGAAGAAACTCACTCTCCATCCACCCAACTGGGCTCCCCCTGTCATCATGGCAGACTCACCAAGGACATCCTCATCAAGGGTAGAAATGGGTTGATTTTCCTCATTCTCCATGCTGAGAAGCAAAGAAGTCCCAGACACTGTGGAGCCTGAGCCAGGCCTAAGGGGGCAGGGTGGGGAGAGAGAGAGAGGGAGAGAGAGAGGACGTGCATTGGTCTCTCTTTCTCTTCTTATAAGGGCACTAATCCCATCATAGGGGTCCCACTTTCATGCCTTCATCTAACCCTAATTACCTCCCAAAGATCTCACCACAAATACTATCACATTGAAGGTTAGGGCTCCAGCATATGAATTTTGGGGGGAAACAAACATTCAGCCTATAGCATCTTGGAAGTCTTTTTGCCTTATATTGTCACTTGCTGGAAGGAATGAGGCAGCCAGGGTGATGGTGCCGAGGAGTGTATCGTTTCCGCTGTGTACTCTCTCTTTAAACAAGAACCCTAAACAGAATAATCGAGATTAATCCCCATCTTAAGTGTGTCTCTTAATTGCACCAGAACACACTTTAAAATGGGCACGTCTTATCCCTGGAATGTACGTTTCGGATTAGAATCAATTTTAGACATGTCATTTCTTTAGCTAAAGTGAAGAGAAAACACATTTTATTTGATCTTCTGTAAGATCTTTCCTCAATGTCTTTTACTTCTTCTCCTGCCATCAAATTCTTACCTTGACTGAAAAGCGATGTTGAGTGCAAGGCAAATTCCTCACCTCTTTGCATACAGATTAACAGTTCCGGGTGATGGGAAAATAAAGTGACTTAGTGCTGCCAGGACTAAATGTCTGATCTTTGAAAATTTGCTATGCTTTCTGGGCCTCAGTCCTTCATCCTCACAATTACAGGTCATCTTCATTACTGAAAATCATGGGGGCCAAATCTGCTTGTAATTAGGAACAAATATCCAAATCAAAAAGTGGTAGGGACTACATCTTGAGGAACCCAACTAAAAAGCTTGAAAATAAGTTAAGTTTATCTTATTTTATGCTATATATATAATATTTTTTTAATTAAAAAATATATATATATACACTTAAATTAAGACAGTGTTTTATTCTTAGAATGAACAAAGCATGACATAAATATTCATTCTCTTTTGGAGTGTGTGGTTTTTCTGGCAAATGTATATGCGGGTGTAAGACAGTGGCCCCCACTTTTTTTTGAGTTTCATCCTACAGTTCCAAAAAAGATCATTTTGGGAAAAATATTCAAGAATTCAATTAATTTTTTTCAAGGTCTTCTCTTAATTCAAGGATAGTCAGGTCATTCTTTTTTGAAGTAACTTTTATACCATCATTCTTGCCATTTCTCTTCCTCCGTTAACTGTTTTTTTTTTCTAGCAACTCTTCATTTATCAACAGTTTTGCATGTAATTGAGCAGTTCTTCAACATCAATTTGATTGACTCTATCAATTATTTCAGTAAGAATTTCAATTTGATTTTGCAACCAGGTGGCATTTCACTGATGTTTAAAGTGAACTGGGAAAGACTAACCAACAAAGATTTTGATCCAAAGAGTGAAATTCAACACTAGTGCTAAGAGTGAGGAGGGATGTTTGACAGGGCACAACATTTTAAGTGGAAATTCACTTAGTGAACATTTTCTTATGAAAACCCCTTTGCTTCCTTACATAGCCTCATAGCTTAGACACCTGGATCATTTATATTGGCTTAATGATGATCCCCTTTAGGTCTTAGGCTCTGAAGTACATTATGGCCATACTCCTTAAGTTAATGTGGTTAGGGATGACATGGGAGTTGTATGGATAGCAGTCTTGTTTTTGTTTTTGTTGGTTTTGTTTTTTTAACCAACAAGACTATTAACTATTCAACAGTTTTCTAAGATCTAACTATGATCAATCTACACCTACTTCAAGGTGAAGTCCTTGAGAAGTTTTTCTACCTTGGTGACTCCAGAGGCAAGAACATGCAAGTTCCTGACATACACAAGACCTTCAATATATGTTAGCTGAGTGTCCGTTCACTTAGGTATGAGCATGAGTAGGGATTCTCCCACTAATTAGCTATGTTGTCTCAACACTCTTTTTTTAAACTATTTTTTATTTTTCAATTACAGTTGACATACAATACTATATTAGTTTCTAGCACCCATCTGACACCATACATAATTACAATATTATTGACTATATTCCCAATGCTATACTTTATCCATGTGACTATTTTGTCACTACCAATGTACTTCTTAATCCCTTCCCTCTTTTCACCCATCCCTTCACCCCTGTCCCATCTGGCAACCATCAAAATGGTCTTTGTATCCATGCTTGTTTCTGTTTTGTTTGTTTGTCTATTTTGTTTTGTTTTTAGATTCTATATACAAGTGAAACCATATGGCATTTGTCTTTCTCTGTCTGACTTACTCCACTGAGCACAATATTCTCTAGGTCCACCTATGCTGTGGCAGATGCAAGATTTCATTCTTCTATATGGGTAGGTAATATTGTATTGTATATATGTACCACCTCTTTTTTTTTATCCATTTATCCATTGATGGACACTTAGACTTCCACCATATCTTGGCTATTGTAAATAATGCTGCAATAAACACGTGGAGGCATTTGTCTTTTCGAATTATTATTCTGGGTTTCTTCAGATAAATACCCAGAAGTGAAATTGCTGGGTCCTTTTTTGTCTCTTTTTATAGCCTTTGTTTTAGTCTATTTTGTCTGGTATAAGTATTGTTAGCCCAGCTTTTTGCTTGTTTATTTGTTTCCATTTTCATGAAATATCTTTTTCCATGTCTTTACTTTGTTTGTGTATGTCTTTTGATCTGAGGTGAGTCTCTTGTAGGCAGCCTATGTAAAGGTCTTGTTTTCTTATCCATTCAGCCACCCTATGTCTTTTGATTGGAGCATTTAATCAATTTACATTTAAAGTAATTGTTAATAGATATGTAGTTATTACCACTTTATTATTTATATTGTTGACCTTTTTTTTTTCCTTCTTTTTCTTCTTAAAGAAGTCCCTTTAACATTTCTTGTAATACTGGTTTGGTGATGATGAATTCCTTTAGCTTTTTCTTGTCTGGGTAGCTCTTTATCTGTCCTTCAATTATAAATGATAGCTTTGCTGGGTAGAGTAATCTTGGTTGTAGGTCCTTGCTTTCCATCACTTTGAATATTTTGTGCCAGTCCCTTGACCTACAAAGCTTCTGTTGAGAATTCAGTTGACAGTCTTATGGGAGCTACCTTGTAGGTAACTAAGTGCTTTTCTATTGCTGCTTTTAAGATTCTCTCTTTGTCTTTAACCTTTGCAATTTTAATTATGATGTGTCTTGGCGTGTCCCCCTTGGGGTTGATATTGTTTGGGATTCTCTGTGATTCCTGTACTTCTATATTTCCTTCACCAGGTTAGGGAAGTTTTCTATCATTATTTCTTCAAATAGGTTTTCAATTCCTTGCTCGCTCTCTTCTCCTTCTGATACTCCTATGATGTGAATGTTGGTACACTTGATGTTGTCCCAGAGGTCTCTTAAACTATCCTAATTTTTTGGAATTCTTTCTTCTTTTGGCTGTTCTGATTGAACATTTTCTGCTACCTTATCTTCCAAATTACTGATTCAATTCTCTTCTTCACCTAGTATACTGTTGACTCCCTCTAAAATAGTCTTTATTTCAGTTATTGTATTCTTCATTTCTGACTGGCTTTTTTTTATGTGTTCTATCTCCATTTTTATGTTTCCGATCTCTTTGTTGAAGTTTTCACTGATATCACTGAACATCCTTATAACCAGTGTTTTGAACTCGACATCTGATAGATTGCTTGTCTCCATTTTGTTTAATTATTTTTCTGGAGCATTGTTCTGTTTTTTATTTCGGACTTATTTTTTTGTGTCCCCGTTTTGACTGCCTCCCTGTGTTTGTTTCTATGTATAGGTAGAGCTTCTGTGTCCCCCAGTCTTGGTAGAGTGGTCTCATATAGTAGGTGTCCTGTGAGGCCCAGTGGTGCAGCTTCCTTGGTCATAAGATCTGGGTGCTGCAGGTGTGTCCCTTGTGTGGGTTGTGTTGCCCTCCTGTTGTAGTTGAGCCTTGGTTGCTGTTTGCACATCAATGAAAGGGATTGACCTGTAGGCTGATTGGTTGTGAGGACTGGCTGTGACTACAGTGAGGGAGCTGTTGTGCAGGGGCTCACCCTATGGAGCAGGATTCACTGTAGTGGGTCTCTGGTGCCTGCCCAGTCTGCTCTTTATGTATATCATTTGTAAAGGTGATTGGGTGGTGCTCTGGTATGATCTAAAGCTGGCCACCAGGTGTATTGGCTCTGGGGCCTTTTGGGAGGACTCTGGTGCTGGCCAAAGTCAACAACTGACTGTACCCTGCCGGGGACCACTTGGCATGAGCTACAAAGTGATCTGCAGATGGTTGCCACTTGTGTTGAGTTCGGAAGTGCCTGGGAGAGGCTAAGCTGTGAACTGAGGCCTGCTGCTTCTAGTGTTGGGCTTGGGGCTGCTTAGCAAAAGATAACAGGGCATGTCAAGGCCAGATGCTGCTTGTTTAGGGTTTGTGAACCTTTGAGTGATTTTAGGAAAGTCCACAGCATGAGTCAAGCCAGGCTGTATGGAAAAGCCACTGGAAGTGGCATGAGTTTGCCTGTAAGATGAGCAGGGTATGGTCTCAAGGAATCACCAGGGCAGAGTGAATGGTGTTAGCGAGGTTTGATGGAGATTCAGATATGGTGCCCACCTGTTCATGCAGCCTGGCTGGAGAGAGGGCTTAACAAAAGAGCAATGGCTTCTGCCAGCACTTCTGTTTGGGAGAAAACTGCTCCTCCAACCGTTGCCCTGGAGCTGGACAATTCAGTTCCTCCCGTAAGTCCCTGGCACCTTTTGAGCTGCTGTCCCAGCACTGGAGCTCAGAACAAGTGAGTCTGTTAGCGAGTAAGTCGTGCATGGGCCATTTAAGAGGAATGTCTGGGACTCCTGCAGTCCTCCATCTCACTCAGCCACAATCTCCTCTGGTCTTTAGAGCCAGAAGTTATGGGACTACGTCTCATCAGCATTGGAACCCCAGGTTGGAGAGACTGGTGTGGGAGTAGGACCCCTTCTCCTCAGGTGGGACCTCCACAGCTTAGATTTTCCTCCTGATTCTTAACTACCACATGTGGGTGTAGGAAGAGCCCATTCCACTTCAAAGCCCCTCCTACCAGGCTTGACATAGCTTTTTCTATATATCCTTAGTTATAGGACTTTTGTTTAGCTAGACGTCAGCTATGATGGTTGTTCTGTAGCTTAGTTGTAATTTTTATGTGGCTGTGGGACAAGGCAAGCACAGTGTTTACCTACTCTGCCATCTTGACTAGATCCTATGCATCTGATAATCTCTTAATATCTCAAAATCTCAACTGTAAAATGAAGAAATGGGCCTGAATAATCTTCAAAGCTGTTGTACAGCTCTAAAATTATATGATTCTATTCTAGTCTAGCTATTTAGAGAAAATCACTTGTTACTGAAATTTCTAGAATCTCAGAGTAAACCTTTGTGATTTAGACAGAATCTTAGAGATATCAGTAGGCCAGTGAATTAGCAACATTAGAGTGGAAATTTCTTAACTTTTTATTAATATTTTTAACTTGATTTGAGTGGTGAAAATAATGTTTAAGCTACATGGAATTTGATTTTTCAAAACTAGAAAGTACAGGTATAAGTTAAAAGACCCTGACTAATTGCACATTCTTGTGCCTGGAATGAAAAGCAGCCCCCATACCACTTTACAAAAAGAGAATGCCACTGAGCATCCAAGTGGCGGTGCTTTGCATTGAGTGGGGAGATTTTGTACATATCTTGCACAAATAAAGTGCACATTTTAAGAATTTCCCAGCACAAATATGCATGACTGCTTACTTTTCTCAGGGTCATTTGTTCTGGGGAAATGTTGAGGACTTAACATGCTCAAGGCTGGTGTGTGTTTTAGTATCAGCCCAAATGATTGGGCCTAGCTCAGAGTTTGTTTTGGCCATGACTCTACAGAGGTGTCAAGCCATATCTAAGCTGGAGTGTAATCAGAATAAAGCTTTGCAAAACCTCTCATACCCTACTTGTTTGAAGGTTTGGTTGCATCACAGCTGATGGGCTAAGAATCATTCTCCTCTGGGCTAAGAATCATTCTCCTCTACCTGGTCAGTGGATATTACCAATACTGGGGACATTTCCTCAAAGCTTGTCATTCAACCAGCAGGCCACTGGAATAGGGAGTTTTGTGTTTTGGACATTTTCTCGTACTTTGGGTATAGCGTTGTTAAAAATAATGTATTAAAAATATAGCTGGGCCGGCCGAGTGGCGCAATGGTTAAGAACTCGCTTGGGATGCCAGAGGGCCCCGGTTCGGATCCCACATATGAGGGCCAGTGAACACTGCCCTCTACAGCTAAGATGCTGAACAACAGCTCAACCTGGAGCTGGGCTGCTGAGTCGCCTGCCACGGCGTAGGCTGCAGCCCCTGTGGCAGTGGGTTGCCATGGGCTACCGTGTGTAGCCAGCAGCCAGCGTGAGCGGCCAGCAGCCGCAGTGAGCGGCCGTCCAGAAGCCGGCGACTGATCTGCCTCGCCCGGGAAGAGCGCAATGATGGTGCCAACTTGGGCCAGTGAAGCAACATCCTCCACAACTAGATTGAAGAACAAAACGACAGCAACTTGTCTGTTCCCCTTCCCCAATCCCCCAGCACTGTTCCCATCCCCCCAACTCCCCAATAAAAATCTTTAAAAAAAAAAATATATATATATATAGCTAACATACAATATATTAGTTTCAGGGTTATACCATAGTTATTCAACATTTATATACCTAAAGAAGTAATCACCATGATAAGTCTAGTAACCATCTGACACCATACTATGCTATCACAATATTATTGACTATATTCCCTATGCTGTATGTTATATTCCCATGATTTATTTGTTTTATACCTGGAAATTTGGACCTCTTAATCCACTTCACCTTTTCCCCACATTTTAAAATTTTCTATTACAGTTGACATTCAACATTATTTTATATTAATTTCAGGTGTCCAGCATAGAGGTTAGACATTTATATAATTTAAGAAGTGATCCCCCTGAATAGTCTAGTACCTGCCTGGCACTATACCTAGTTACCATATCATTGACTATATTCCTTATGCTTTACTTTATGTCCCTATGATTGTTTTGTAACTACAAATCTGTAGTGCATGCCTTCAACTTTTTCAGCCTGCCCCCTAAACCCTCCCATCTACCACCCCAACAAATCTAGTATACCTTTGACACCATACATATGAGGCCTGACACTTAAGTTCATGAACTTGTTGCAACAAAGTTGCTAAACTTTTTTGATATCAGAGGGATTATTCATTATGAATTTGTACCAACTGGACAAATAGTTAACCACGTATACTAGTTGGTAGTGCTGAAAAGGCTGCATGAAAAAGTTAGAAGACTTGAACTTTTCACCAACAATTCATGACTCTTGCATCATGACAACGCATCAGCTCGCATGGCACTGTCTATGAGGAAGTTTTTAGCCAGTAAACAAACAACTGTATTGGAACACCCTCCCTACTCACCTAATTTGGCCACCAATGACTTCTTTCTTTACCCAACGAGAAAGGAAACATTGAAAGGAAGACTTTTTGATGACATTCAGGACATCAAGGGTAATACAATGACAGCTCTGATGGCCATTCCAGAAAAAGAGTTCCAAAATTGCTTTGAAGGGTGGACTAGGTGCTAGTGTCAGTGCGTAGCTTCCCAAGGGGTGTGCTTTGAAGGTAAACGTAGTGATATTCAGCAATGAGGTATGTAGCACTTTTTCTAGGATGAGTTTACTAACTTAATTATCAGACCCTCGTAGTTATTACACTATTATTGACTATGTTCCTTATGCTATACCCTACATCCCCATAACTACCTTTTAACAACCAGTTTGTACTTCTTAACCCCTTCCACTATTTTCACCCATACTCCGAACCCCCTTCCTGTCTGGCAACCATCAAAATATTTTCTGTATCTATGAGTCTGTTTCTGTTTTGTTTGTTCATTCATTTAGTTCTTTAGAGTCCACATGTAGGTGAAATCACATTGCATCTGTCTTTCTCTGTCTGACATATTCCACTTAGCACAACACCCTCCAGGTCCATCCATGCCACCACAGGTGGCAAGAACCCATTCCCTTCCATGGCCAATCAATATTACACTTCATATATGTTCTACCTCCTTTTTATCCATTCTTCCATTGACAGACATCCAGGCTGCCTCCACATCTTCGCTATTGTAAACAATGCTGCAATGAACACATGGACAGATAGGTTCCCTCAGAGTAGTGTTTTGGGTTTCTTTGGATAAATACCCAGAATTGGGCTTACTGGGTCCTTCTTTGTCCCGTGTTATAGCATTTGTTTTAAAGTCTATTTCGTCTGGTATAAGTATTGCTACCCCAGCTTTTTTTTGTTTTTTTATTTTCATTTTTATTAAGTAACTTTTTCCATCCCTTTACTTTCCATCTGTGTGTGTGTCTTTCAATCTGAAGTGAGTCTCTTGTAGGCAGCATATGTAAGGGTTTTGTTTTCTAGTCCATTTAGTCCTCTGATGTTTTTTGATTGGAACATTTAATACATTTACATTTAAAGTAATTGTTGATAGATATGTTGCTATTGCCATTTTATTACTCATAATTTTTAACTTTTTTTTTTCTGTCTTAAAGAAGTCCCTCTGACATTCCTTGTAATACTGATTTGGTGCTGATGAACTCCTTTAGCTTTTACTTGTCTGGGAAGCTCTTTATCTGTCCTTCAATTTTAAATGACAGCCTTACTGTGTAGAATACCTTTGGTTATAGGTCCTTGCTTTTCATTGCATTGAATACTTTGTGCCAATCCTTCCTGACCTTTGAGGATTCTGTTGAGATATCAGCTGACAATTTTATGGGAGCTCCCTTATAAGTTACTAGTTTCATTTCTCTTGCTGCTTTTAGGATTCTTTCTTTGTCTTTAATCTTTGCCATTTTAATTATAATGTGTCTTGGTGTGGGCTTGTTTCAGTTCATTATGTTTGGGACTCTGCACTTCCTGGACTTGTATGTCTATTTCCTTTGCCAGGTCAGGAAAGTTTTCAGTCATTATTTCTTCAAATAGGTTCTCAGTTTCTTGCTTTGTTTCTTCTCCTGGTACATCTATGATGGGAATGTTGTTACAGTTGACGTTGTCCCAGAGGTCTTTTAAACTATCCTTATTTTTGGGGGTTCTTTTTTTTTTTTTTACTCTTCCAATTGGGTGTTTTCTGCTACTTTATCTTCCAAATCGCTGATTCGATCCTCTGCTTCATCTAGTCTGCTGATGATTCCTTCTAGTGCATTCTTCATTTCAATTATTGTATTCTTCACTTCTGACTGATTCTTTTTTATGGTTTCTATGTCCTTTTTCATGCTTACAATCTCTTTGTTGAAGTTCTCACTAAATTCCTTGAACATCCTTTTAACCATTGTTTTGAACTCTGTCTCTGGTGGGTTGCTTGCCTCCACTTCATTTAGTTCTTTTTCTGGAGTTTTCTCGTGTTCTTTCATTTGGGACATATTTCTTTGTTCCCTCATTTTGGCTGCCTCTCTGTATTTGTTTCTATATATTAGGTAGATCTACTATGTCTCCTAGTCTTGGCTGGGTGGCCTTATGTAGTAGGTGCCCTGTGGGTCCCACTGGCACAGTCTCCCTTGTCCCCTGCTCAGGGTGCTCCAGAAGTGTCCCGTGTGTGGGTCATGTTCACCCTCCTATTATAGTTAAGTCTTGATTTATAGTTGAGCCTTAATTGTTATTGGCATGTCAGTGGGTGGGATTGGTCCTAGGCTGACAGACTGTGGGGTTGGGCCACATCCACAGCTTATGGGATCCCACTGAGTGGGATTTACCCCAGCAGGCTCTGGTGCTTGTTGAGATCACCCTTTGTGTGTGCCACTTGTGGGGCTAATTGGGCTGTGCTCTGCTGTGGTCTAAAGGAAACCTTCAAGTATGTTGGTTCTGGGACCTCATGGGAGGGGCTCCAGTGCGGGCCCAGGTCACTCACTGCCTGTAATGAGCCAGGGACTACCTGGTAGGAGCTACAAAACTATCTATAGTTGTTTGCTGCCTATGCTAAAATTGGAGGCATGTGGGAGAGGCCACGCTGCAAACCGAGGATGGCTGCCACAAGCTGGGTATGGGGTAGCTCATAAAAAAGCCAGGGCACCCTGAGGCCTGATGCTATTTGCCAGCTCCCTTAAGGCTCATCCAGTGATAAAGCCTTGTGCAGTATGCAAGTTGAGTGAGGCAGGGTCTCAGGGAGTCAATAGAGTAGGAAGAGCTGAGTTCACCAGATTAATGTAGATTCTGGTTTGGTGCCAATGTTGAGCCTGGAGCTACTTAGCAAAAGTCTCAGAGCACACCGCAGCCAGTTGCCTTCTACCTGGGGCCCATGGACTCTGATAGTTTTCAAAAAAAGAGTGCAATGTGGGCGGGCTTGCTGCTCATGAGAAAGTGCCTCTGGCATTGGGGGAGTTGACTGGAGCAGTGTCTCAGAGGAACTCACCAGGCCAATCAGATTCAGGTTTCGCCATGTGGGGGAGGGCTCAACACAGGAAAGATGGCTCCAGCCTGCCAGCTGCATAGGAGCAGAACCCCACAGAGAGAAAATGGCGACTGTCCTCCAGCCTTTGTCCTGCAGCAACACACCTCAGACTGCCCCCATGTGCCTCTGACACCCCCCAAGTCACTGTCCCTCCACCATGCCTGGGAGCGAGAGAGTCTGTGCACAAGTCATTTTAGAGGACATCTGGATTTCCCACAGCCATCCATCCCACCCAGACAGTTGGAATCCCCACTGTGTTTCCCAGCCAGATGTTGTGAGGGCTCCTCTTTCTAGCACCAGTACTCTGGATGGGGAGCCTAGTTTGGGGTTGGGGTCCCTTGCTCCTCTGGGGAGAATCTCCACAGCCAAGATATTCCTCCTGATTTTCAACCACCACACAGAAGTTTGGGGCCAACATGTTTGGCATCTCTGCCCCTCCTACCAATCTCAACATGGCTTCTTTATATCCTTAGTTATAAAACTTCTGTTCAGCCAGACTTCAGATGGTTCTCCAGGTT
Source organism: Hipposideros armiger (assembly GCF_001890085.2). Taxonomy (NCBI): domain Eukaryota; kingdom Metazoa; phylum Chordata; class Mammalia; order Chiroptera; family Hipposideridae; genus Hipposideros; species Hipposideros armiger. The sequence continues at coordinate 681,195 of NW_017731975.1, read as the reverse complement.
GATTGTTTTTTAATTTAGTTATAACTTTAATGTGTTTATGGAAGGAAGCAGGCACAGTGTTTATCTACTCAACCATCCTGGATTTCTCCCATATGCCTGGGTGTAGTATCTTGAAGCACTTTTCAAGGCAAAGATTCCATAGGCTCTGTTTTTCTCTCTTTTATAAATGCTCCATTTAGCACTTAGTTACACATGGTTTCACCTAGTTTTGCAACTACTTCGACTGTGTAGCTCTTGTCTGCTCTCACTGAGATTTACAATTCCTCCAGGACAGGAAATGGGTTCTCTATGTAGGTACTATATCCAAATAGCACTTCTGAAGTCTACACCACCAATAATCTTGTCAGGGTGGTGGGAACATGGGTCATTTTATTTTCTTTTTCTTGAATTGTTTAAGATTAAAAATGTGTTTATTATTATATTTATGCAAAGACAAATTAAATATATTAAATACTTTTGTTACATTGTACTGTTGGATTCTATCACTTTGGCACACTCTACCACCCCAGCCCCACATTAGCCATATAAGAAGTATACAGTAGACTTCAAGAAGTCTGCTTCAACTTGTCCCAGAATTTTACAGAAGAGTCAGTCACAAATTAATACTCCCTTTTTTTCATTCCAAAATGTTTTGTCAAAAAGTATTCAATAAAAATATTCCTTTGGATGTGCTTGAATCCTTAACTCCCTAATTCATATTTCTTAAGGTATTTTTAAGTAACCAAATTGCCTACAGGAAGTTATATAAAATTATTACAAAGATATGTTCCATCAAGACACTAAAAACATGTAATCTAAGACAACCAAGTGATGTGAACATAGAAAAAGAAAAGAGAAAATAAAATATAAATATTAAACCCAATCTATAAACTATTCATGTCAAATATGAAAAATTTTGAGTGTGGGAAGCAAGAATATTTTGAGGAGAGTATAGGGACAAAGGCCCTGGAAGTTTAGAATTAATTCTTCATAGAATTGAAGAGAAGTCATCAGACCTTTTTAGGAAAGTCTTTGGAAATCTGTAGGATTTCAGAGGTTATTTTAATTGTGTAGGGAGGAGGGTTAGTAAATTTGGGGGAGGAAAAAGATTGCAGTCCAAGCATGTAATGAAGCTTTGAAGACAACACAGGGATTCCTAAGTCAATAATTCAAGTACTTCTTGAACTGCAAAAATGCTACCATCATTCATTCCACTGACATTAATTGAGCACCAGCTATGTCAGGCTCTGTCTAGGCACTTGGGTCCTTTATCTAAATTACACTCCGTGGAGGTGATGTTATTAATCTCATGATACAGATGAAGATGATTGCATGGGAAGCACAGAGAGGTATATGATCTGGTCTCCCCCCCCAAGGAGCTTCAGTATAGTTGAGAACACAACACTTATGTAACAGCTGCTAACTAAAATATACTAGTAAGCCAGTTTTCCAGAACTGTCAAAGTCTAAGTTATTCTGGGAATCCATTAGTTTTGTGGACATCTGAGAAGCTGTCCCTTAAAACACAAGATAATAGAATATTAATGGTCGCGCTTAGCTCTAATATAGTAGTTCCTTCAGGACCTGTTGAAGTATGTGTATAGAACAGTTTGTTTTCTACACTAGAATCATTTGTATTTTATTGCACCTGTATTTTATGGTTTTTCTATCTCCTCCCTTATAATGGGCTTGTCAATGTACTTTTTAATTTGCTGATGATTATCTAGCATGGATTTTAGAACAAACTAATTAATCTTATTAGGTTTGGATGTAAAATACCCACAAACTTAACCCTAAGTAAGCCTATGATTTCTTCTTTTAGGAAAATTCCCCGATCTTTGACTAAATAGCTCAGCCCTTTCTTCTTGTTTCAAATCTTCTTACCTGATCCTTGAGTTTATTTTGGAGAATTGAGAAATCAAGAGAACTAACTGAGTGCTAGATGGGTAGGGTATTATTGTATATTAAATCTACTGAACTGAAAATAATTGAGCATTAAAATATTACAGATATAATTTCCGAAGTGATAAGTAAAACTCAGATGAACAATTTTGAGCAATGAGAGAAGAGTAGTAATTGTGTAGGAGTCTTTCCTCTGGAAAGTAAAGAATCAGATTTATTGGAAGCACTTTAGGAATTACCAATCCTCATTTTTTGAAGGATGATACTGAAGCCAAGAGAAGTTGAACAACTCATTCACTTCTTCAGGCTTACACACATCCAGTTCTAAATCTGGTCATTTGACTTGTAAGTCCAGTTCTTGACATATTTAGTGTTACTGATAAATGAATATGTGTGTCTGAATTGAACCAAAGAGAGCATATCAGGAGGCCCAGCCTTAAATATTTACTTTTATAACAAAAGAAGGAAGAGAAGGAGAGAAGCTCCATCATCACAACCCAAACCCTTCCCCTCTTCCCACTCTACTGAGAGCCTTGAAGTCCATTTGTCACCTTCTCTTAGAGACTTTCTATTAAGAAAATTAATGGTTGACTCCCATTTCTGGTGGTGGCAGGCCAGGGCATTTGGACCAACCATCCAGAGCTGACATTGTACTAAGTTATCAGTAAGTTTTAAAAGGAAGGGAAAGAGAGGACCTAGAGGAACAAGAGGATTATAATCGGGAGCTGCTTTCACCGTGAGGGCATTTGCTGGTTGAAGTATGATTTATATTAAATGAAATTCCCCCATTTTAAAGGTACAGTTTACTAAATTTTGACAAATGTCTCATAACGCCTTTCACTCTCCAGAAATGTATCATTTCCATTATACCCCAAAGTTTCCTCATGCCTCTTTACACTCCATTCCTTCTCTCATCCCCAGGCCCAGAAAAATCACTGATCTGCTTCTTACCATTATACTTTTGCTTTTTCTAGAATTTTATATAAATGGAGTCATACAGTATGGAGTCTTATGTCTGGCTTCATTCATTAATGTGTTAATATAGTGAATTATATGGATTGATTTTCAAATGTTAAACAGATATAGCATTGCTGGGGGGGAAACATACTTGATCATTGAATTATTAATATTTTATTAAGGATTTTGTATCTGTGTTCATGAGGAATATTGGTCTGTAGTTTCCATGTCATGTCATGTCTTGTAATGTTTTTGTCTGGTTTTGATAGCAGGGTAATATTGACCTCAGCATTTTGAAGTATTTCCTCCTTATCTGTTTTCTGGGAGAGTTTGTGTAGACTTGGTTTTATTTCTTCCTTAAATGTTTTGTAGAGTTCAGTGAAATCTACTGAGCCTGAGTTTTCTTTGTGAAAGTGTTTTTGATAAGGAATTAAATTTATTTAATAGATTTAAAGTTATTTATATTATGAATGTTATTGTGCTAACAGCTGGATTTTGTTGTATTACTTTCAAGAGTGTTGGACCTTAATTGAGGTTAAGTTGAGGTTAAGCTGCTTGTAGATCAACCTGATACTTTTGAGGCTTGCCTATTCTTGTTTATGTTTTTGTTTTGAGAGTAAATTTTGTTTTTGGACAAAACTAGTAAACTATTGAAGCATGGTTCTTCTAAAGACTCTACCCAATGTTCAGTAGTGTGCTGGGAAATGTTTAACAACTTGTTCTCCAAGGAAAAGTAAAACCTGATTTGTAGCATTTGCTTACTTCCTATTATGGCCAGTTTAAATCTACCAATGCTACAACAAACAGCTCTCAAAATCCCCCAAAACTTAACAATCAGCTATCTCAAGTTTGTACTCAAGCTCCAGCACACTACTGCCAGTGTCCCACATATTAGGAGAACTCTCAGTCCTGAATGGTCAAAGAAGAAGCTGTGCCTAGCTTTGTGTAAGCTCCAAAAATTGTTTCGTCTAGTGCTTTCTGGTAGTTTTCTCCCCAGCCTTGTGTAATTTCACTCCATACATGTGCAGCTAAGTATTCAGCTACAGACTCCAGTAGACACCTCTTCATATCCCAGAGTTTCTTCTCTCTCCCTCTCTCTCTCTCTCTCTCTCTCTCTCTCTCTCTCTCTCTCTCTCTCTCAAAACACAGTCATTTACAATATTTTTACCACCAATGACTTATTTTTTTCTGCCATGTACAAACCAGGTTTTAAGAGATATCTTATAAATAAATTATTTTTAATTAATAAGTTCATTTGAGAGACGTACCATTTCCAAGTAGAGTTTCTGACTAGCATAACATATCTGGTTGGAATTATGTAATTTAGCTATAAACAAAAAGTCAGAATAAGCACTTACTAAGAACCTACTGTATGCCAGGCCATGCCCTAAATGCCTTCTTTACATCAAACATCAAATCAGGTAAGCCTCATAACCATCATATGAGGTAGGTACTCTTGCCAACCCTATTAACTGATGAGGACACTGAGGTTCAGAGAGGCTGAGTAAATTAGACAAGGTTTCACAGCTAATGAGTTGAATTAAAGGCAGCCTGGCTCCAGACTCTAAACTCTTAACCTTTATAATGCATTGATGCTTGAATTAGACCAAGTGGTTACTTGAGTGTAAATGAATGATTTCTGTTAGACGTTCTGAAACAAAGAGAATAGCACATAGACATCCATTGCTACCTTTGAGAACACTTAAGTAGAGCTCCTGCTTTAAAACTTAGAATACTCTTGAGTATCCTGAGTCTTGCATTATACAAATGCTGCATACTTCATACCATATTTAGGGAACCCAGAGAATGCTAAGACATGATTGTGTTAACTGGTAACACACAGAAATGGGGGCAGCCTTGCCCAGTGTGCTTGTAACCTCAACAGAGTTTCATTTGCAAAAGCTGGGCTTATTTAAAAGAGGAACACCTCACCCAATAGCTTATTATCCTGCAAATATGTATTTAGGGACATTTGAAATAATACTATTTACCTAATCATCACTAATGGCTACTTTGGATCTATGACAACTGGACGTGTAAATATGGCTCTTAACTCTTTCTCAAGGTATGATACTGGTCCAGTAGAGCATAACAGCTTCTTTAGAGAACAGGATTTCCTTGAAGCACAATCCATTGAGATTCAAACAGAGCTCACAGTGCTTTCGGAGTTTCTGATTAGGTCATTGGATACTGCTCTCCTCAGAGCTAAATGTCAAAATTTACCAGGAAATTGGGCACAAAGAAGAACTGGATCTCCATAAACATGAAAGTCAAACGTTGATTTTTTTTTAAATGAGAATAGGATCAGCATGATACTTCATGGGCAATAAATAGATAATAGGCTAGGAGAAGTCATTTAGAAAGAGTTTGTGCAGCCAAACCAAATAGACTAGGTAGCAAAGTTATAATAATACTGATTACTAGACAGTACAATAGAAATTGTTGATCTTCCCCAGAGGGAACTCAGATACTACTCCAGTATGTCATAGCACATTGAGAAATGATTAACTTGACTGGTGACGCTCACCTCTTACACACGCCTCAGGTCTAACATCATGCGAAGAGTCTCCTCCTGTCTGCTGTGCCTGTGGGAATGTCCTGGAGCTCACCAGGCCCTGCTGGGCTCCTGGGTTCACTCGCTCGGCCTGCTGGAACAAAGTGCTACGAACTTTGGCAAGGGGGGCTTAAAAAAACAGAAATTCATTCTTGCACAGTTCTGGAGGCCAGAAGTCTGAGGTCAGGGTGACAGCAGGGCCAGGCTCCCTGTGAAATCTGTAGGAGAGAATCCTTCCTCGCCTCTTCCTAGCTTCTGGTCGTGGCCAGCAATCCGTGATGTTTCTTGGCTTATAGCTGTATCACTTCAGTCTCTGCTCTGTCATCACTTGGCATTCTGTCCTCATGTATGTGTATGTGTATGTGTGCGTGCGTGCATGCGTGCATGTGTGTGTGTGTGTGTGTGTGTGTGTGTGTGTGTTCACCTGGCTTCTTCCCCCTGTGTCTCCCTCTGCCCTTCTTATGAGGACACCAGTCTTGTTGAATTAAGGGTCCACCCTAAGCCAGTATGACCACATCTTAACTAATTACCTCTGCAAGGACCCTATTTCCCAATAGGTTAGAACTTCTTTTGGGGAGACGTAATTCAACCCATACTAGCCCCCATTTTCTCAATGAGACCTTCCCAAATCACTCTTTACGTTTAGACAGCTTGTAGGTCTATAGCTACTTATCAGTACCCACCCCACTCGTCTGTTCCTTACCACACGTGCCTTCATATTATTAGCTGTTGCTGTGTGCTGTGTGTTCTCTCCCTAATGTCACTGTGAACTCTTTGGTTGGTTAAAAATTCTTACTTGAACTTATTTCCACAAAGCACTTAAAATGGTGATTTATATCAGTCACAACGTCTGCTCTTAGAGCAATTTGTACTTCAAAAAAAAAAACCTTTCACATACCTTATCTAACATGGTTCTTTCAACATCGCTGTGCAGTGGATTGGATTGCTGGCATGATCCTAATTTTATGCCCAAGGGAATTAAATAAGATTCAGAGAGGTGAAATGACAGACCAATATAATGAGACACGTGGCTTGGGCTAGTCCCAGCTGCCTTTCATTGAAATATTTCTCCTTCCTCTTCTCGTTCGCTATAACTTAGTTATTAATGAACCTAGTGTCCCACTGGGGGGACAGGGGGGCGGGAAGACGACACCTTTCCCCTGAAGTGAAGTGAGCAAGAGAAGAGAGAGAGGAACATATGTATGAAAAACGTCTGCCTTTCCTACTAGCCCAGCAGGTGGGAAGAAAGTCACAAAGCCACCCAGCCCTGCTTCTGTGTCCTTGATCGCTTCTCACTCTTTTTCGTCAGTGTAACCACATAAAATCTCAACTTTTCTTAAGCTTCTGATGCCACCCTTTCTCTCTTAGTCTAAGAAGATAGCTGCTTCTTTTTTTGTTTGTTTGGGGGGTTTTTTGTTTGAATGAAAAGTATGTGGTGGAAATTCCTTCAACGTTTTCCCACCTCCCTTACAAACAGCTAGAAATAGGAGGGAGAGGAAAGGAGGTGGGTGTGAGCAGGGACAGAAATCAGTGACTTTCTGATCAAGGACCAGCTGGCCAGGGGTGCATCAGAGGACAGACTGTGTGGTCTCTATGCACAAGCGCCATGTACCCAGTCTCTAGCCTCAGGGAGCCACAAAGGAGGGAGGCAGCTCCATTTGAGCAGGAGGAGGGCAGACGGAGGAGCCCTATTTGCTGACACTGTGAAGACCTGCTGGGAACACCTGTTTTCCCTGCTTTCACTCTTTCCTGGGACTCATAAAGGAGAGCTTCTAAAATCATAATCAGCTTAGACAAAACAAAAGAGTTCTTCCCTGGTGGGTGGGGTGGGGGGCAGGGAGAGATGGAGAGGGTGTAGGAGTGGGAGAGGGGGAGAAAGGAAGAAGGGAGGAAGGAGAGGGAAGAGATGGAGAGAGAGAGAGAGAGAGAGAGAGAGAGAGAGAGAGAGAGAGAGAGAGAGAGAGAGAGAACAGAAAGAAAGAGATAATGAGAAAAAACTAAGAAGAAAAACTCAACAGCTTTTCTCTGAGAAGTGGTAAACTGATGAACTGAGAGGATGCTTGCTACTCCAAATGGATGCATTGTAACTTGGCTTTTAGACTCTGAATTCCTTCCTTGATACTTTTGCCTCAAGACTTTCTATTTCTATAGGCTAAGCATCACCTAACAGTAATGGGTAAATTGATAGAGAGAGAGAGAGAGAGAGAGAGAGAGAGAGAGAGAGAGGGAGAGATTATCAACAATAATGGAACAACTTCAGCTGAAAGGCACTCCAGGTTTAGAAGTACAATCTGTTTGCCCAGATGAGGGGTGCAAAGAAAATTTGGGGCAGTCTCTTTGGGGCTTAGCTCCTTAAGAGAGTGATAAAACCCTAAATAAAAAGACAAATAGAAGAGCGAGATTTGCATGCAGTGTGCTGTCTGACCTACACGCCCACCCTCTCCTCCTACGTGACACACATGCGTAAACACATACGCCCTCCAGACTTCTCTGACACTCCTAGCCCTGGGGTCTATCTCTGAGGACTGGAGCTCTGAGCAAGACCAGGGCAAGGCCAACTCCACGGCTCTGGGTCAGACAGGATCCAAGGATTCCCATTCAGAAATGAACAGGGAGTCTTGGAAAAAATGCCACAAGTCTTGAGGATTTCAGGAGGCTTTGAGCTCTACAGGTAATGAGGGAGCCAGGCCATGTCCTTGGGTGTGCCTATGATAAAATAGATCAGCGATAATAAAAGGTTATTAGTCTGGAAAAGCTAGGAAAGGGCTGGAACCCAGGAGGCCTAGGTGCCACTCCCTCTCTTCTCTAAGAAAAGCACTCTCCTGTGTATCCAGTTCCTGGTCTGCAAAGTGAAATGTGTTCTCCTGTGCTGTAAGTCAGTGCTTCTCAGGCTCTGAAGAGCATACAAGCCACCTGAGATATCATTAGTGAGAAGATGCTGACAGAGTACTTTTGGGCCTTGAGAGTCTTTATTTATAATAAGGTCAGTAGTCTACATGACACTTTTGCCTGAATTAGAAAAGAGCCCCACTTTGGGGAGCCCTGAATGTGCTCCCCAAAAAGAATCATTTTTCCCACATGATCAGCTAGTGATAGGCAGGTTGGAATTCAGCCCCTGTACTCCTTCAGACAGAACTTTGAGCACTGCACAAGCTGCCCAACTGTACAGGGCAGTCCTGACCACGTAGGACATTGTCTCCTGGACTACTGCTAAGACAGCCCTGCTTATGCTCCATCACAGATGATCTGCGACGCTCTCTCCTTCATGGGACAATTCAGCCAAGGCCATTAAGACATCCTTTAAAACTCTCATTCTTGAATAGGAGTATCTTTTTTTTTCCTTCTGAGGCTGCCAGCATGACACATGGGAATGAACTGATTCCTTCTCGGCTTAAAAAAAAAGAGAGCTTAGCCCCTGGTTCCTCACCCTGTCATACACTCTTGTTCAGCCTAGAGCTCTAAGTAGGGGCTAACTCCTTGTCCCCCATCCTCTGCTTCTGCTGGAAATCTTGCATTTGGAATTTTATACCTCGTGTCATTTATTAATCCAGGATCTAAACAATTAAGCTCCTATATCTATTTTCATTAGTGGTTATTATCTGGTTTGCTCAAATCTTTTGTTTCTCATCAAATATTATTCCCCCTTGATGAGAGCTCAGACGTGAAAGCAAAGAGCCAAAGGCCTGGAATTTTACTAAGCTGCATGGTTACGGTGGAGGGCAGGATCTAGCACAGGGCCTGACATTGGAAAGTTTTCTAGCCACACCTCTGCCTGGCTGCCTTGCTTTGTCTTATCACTTGGAGAAATCCAAAATGTTTGTTTGTCTACCTAGTGTTGGGAAACTGTTTCCTTTATAGGTGCTTAAGGTCAAGGCTGGGAGAGCAATGGAAACAGGAGAAGCACTCAGCAAGACAGAGCTCAGCTGCCCGGGATCACTTAGAAGGTGCTGGCTATTCACATATCTCCTGAAAAGAAACTTTCGGCCAAGGACAGAAAATTCTGGTTTCTCTAAGTAGCAGATTAAAAGGAGCAACAAAGTAGAATACAAAGATCGCTGGGCTCATCATCTAGAGTTTTCGGCTCTCCTAAGGCTGTTGCCTTGATTTCTCTTGATTACATTTATACAATGAAACAACAGAAATAAACGATGGAGAAGGTCCTTCTAGTTTTCAAGTTGTAAGAGTCTGTGAAGTTTGGTGGCTTTAGCAATAGATTTTCTTTTCTGTTAAGCTAAATTTATGAAGTTAAAAAAAGTCCTGTATATTTGTAATCTAGATACAATTACATTGTATTTTGATTTTGTTAAGAAAAAACGAGTGTGGTCTTTAACAAGTTTTGATTTCCTTGCTTTTTAGCCCCTACATTTAGATGTTGGCTTCCTGACAATAATAAAAGACCAACAACCCAATGGGGGGAAAAAAAGGGAAAAGATATAAACAGATTGCTCACAAAAAGGAAAATACAAATGGCTCTTAAACATATGAGAAGATGTTCAGCCTCACTCATAATAAGATTAATGACTTCGAATTACCATTTATCACCTGAAACACTAGCAAAGACCTGAAAGTTTGATGATACAAAGTAAATTATCTACCAGTAAGGGACTGTTTAAATAAATTATGATATATCGGTACTTATGAAATAATATACAGCTGTAAACAAACAAAACAAAAAATCAGGGAGCTTTTCTATGTACTGATATGGAAACATTTTCAAAACCCTATATTGAATGGTTAAAATAAGAAAACAAGATACAGAATGGTGTGTGCAGCACACGTCACCATTTATTTGGTTTATATAAATAGTTGGCCTGGATTCGCTCTTCAGTTCAATGCATCTGTTTTCTCTCTGGCCTTCTTGCTGGGTGGGACATGTCAGTTGTCAGGCTTTTCCTTCAGGGTGTGTGGATGTGACGTGGGCTGGACATGAGGAAGGCACGTTCATAGTGTCGAAGGCTCTGGTGTGTTGAACATTGTACATTTCCCTCTCCGAAGGATCCTCCTCTCTTTCCTTTCTTCCTGTGTCTACTGTGGTGGTATAGACTCCAGCCCTTTTAAACACAAAGGGCTGCTCCCTTAGACCGTCCCACCCGCACTTAGAGGTCCCAATGCACGTAGCTCACAGTGTTTAGCTTGCAGTTATATCCTGAGCAGAAAGGATGCCCAAAGTGGAGGAAGTGAGTGTGGGATGGGAAGACCCTAACTGGTCTGTTATTCTAGAAACGGCTCCAAAACTAGCTTTGCTAAGCAAAGGAGAGCAGAGACCTAGTAAGAAGAATACATATCGTTGGTAGAAATACTGAAAATACCTTACAGGGAAATTGTGAGCCAAAATCCAGAACTTTGGGGTCAGCTGAAATCAAGAAAAGACTTAACTCCCTTTCATTATGAGCCCTGATAATTGCCCCAGTGGCTCGCCATTTCTCTTCCCATTTGCCCCACGCCTGGAGCTCCTCTGAGATGCTCTTGGAAGGGATTGCTGTTGCTTCTGGTAGTTTGGTCTGTGACTTACTCGTTTTGCTTTTTCTGATCACACAACCTCATTTTTAAAAAAAATTCCAGCACTGTCTTGGTCTTTCGGAAATATAGTTTATGAACTTTCAATGAGGCCTTGTGGGGGAAGAAGGTTATAATTGAAAAAAGGTTTTCTGGCATAATTGTGCATCTCAAAGCATCACAGTACAGGTGGCCAGAGGGACACGAAGTTGAGGGCTGGCTTTGCGTAGCTCCTTCTCTGTCAGGTGGCCACACCCCTCTATCGAAGACATCACCTGTCAGCAGGCCTCCCCATCCGGCTCTCCAGACTGGTTTCCACTACCTGTTCCCTCCACTTTCCCTTTAGGCCTCTGCTCAGTGAAGGATGCCCTGCTCAGGAAGCTGCTCCTGCTTGCTGCAAGTTACTATTGCATCAACCCCTCCTGTTTTTCCTAAATCCTGTCTGCATCTTTATAAATACAGTTGACCCTTGAACAACACAGGTTTGACTTGTGCAGGTCCATTTATACCTGGATTTTTTTTTCAGTAAATATACAGCTGGCCCTATGTATCCATAGTTTTAAAATATGTATCACCTGCAAATTCCAAGAGCCAACTATATGCATCATTTTATATAAGGGACCTGATGAGCATCTTTGGATTTTGGTATCCGTGGGGGTCCTGGAACCAATCTCCCACAGATACTGAAGGATGACCATAGTTACATTTTGGGGGAGTCAAAAATTATATGCAGATTTTCAACTGTGTGTGTGGGTTGTTGCCCCTAACGCCCGAGTTGTTCGAGAGTCAACTGTAGTTCCTTTATTAAACTCTTAAATTTCCTGTTCTGACATTGCCACATACTTTCTGCCAGTCCCCTGAGTGGTACAGACCCCATTTATAAGACAAAGAATCATTGACAACTGCGAATGTTTATAAGATTTTGGGTGCAAACAGTTTTCTTTTTTTTTTTTTTAAAGATTTTTTTTTTATTGGGGAATTGGGGGGATGGGAACAGCACTGGGGAATTGGGGGGAGGGGAACAGACAAGTTGCCGTCGTTTTTTTTGTTCTTCAGTCTAGTTGTGGAGGACGCTGCTTCACTGGCCCAAGTTGGCACCATCATTGCGCTCTTCCCAGGCGAGGCAGATCAGTCGCCGGCCTCTGGACGGCCGCTCACTGCGGCTGCTGGCCGCTCACGCTGGCTGCTGGCTACAGATGGAAGCCCATGGCAACCCACTGCCACAGGGGCTGCAGCCCACGCCGTCGCCGGCGATCCACGGCAGCCCAGCTCCAGGTTGAGCCGCCGCCCAGCATCCCAGCTGCAGAGGGCAGCGTCACCGGCCCTCATATGTGGGATCCGAACCGGGGCCCTCTGGCATCCCAAGCGAGTTCTTAACCATCGCGCCACTCGGCCGGCCCCAAACAGTTTTCTTAATGCAAAGCCTACGTGTATTATATTAACAGGCTGTATAAAGTTGGAGAAAATATTTTATTTTTCTTTGGCAACTATGAGGTAGAGTTTAGACAGATTCAAGGCCATTCATTCACACATTTATTCTGCAAAACACTTACAAGGCCCCTGTTATACCCAATGATCTGGTTAGACCTCAGTGGGTATATATATGGAGTAACATATAGGAGCTTTGCTCACAACATGTTTTCAAATTATTGGTGGCATCAAGACACTCAGAAAGAAAACACAAAGCAAGGCATGAGATGTGGTTATCAAGCTGACTTGTTAAAAATTCTAACACATAAAAGCTTGAAGTCACCCACCTTGGTTTTCCTATGTACAGATGAGGTCCCACAGGTTAACTAGTCTAGGGTTGGAATCAGAGCTAGTGCCTGAACCAAGTCTGGCTCCTCCAGGTCAGTCTGCTTCTCTACCCCACACTGCCTCCCCTTCAACAAATATTCCGTTTATACTGGTGTTGTCATATCGCATGAGGTTTACCTAAGAATCATAGCTTATTAAAACTTTTAACAAATATCCATATATATATTACACACACACACACACACACACACACACACACAGAAATAAACATGATGAATCATAGTAGCTTTATATGTTGTGGTTTTTTTTTTAAATAGCAGTCACAGTTACTTTGTAATCAAAGGTGTGATGCAAAATGTAATGGGGTATGTCAGGAGCCAAAAAGAGAGGGCTGACCTTCTGCCACCCAGGACAATCCCTCCATCATAGCTCCTTACGTGGGGCAGCCCTTTTTCTGGCTCCAATGGGCCATCCCATAGATTACTGATGGTTATATATCTTGCCATGACCTCTCAGAACTACAGCCACCCTATGTGGATGCATCATCCAGGGGCTCTTCCTGTCCCCCGTGGCAGTGTTAGAAATAAATGTGTCTCTCGGGAGCGCTCGAGAAAGCTGGAGATCAGAAGCAAGAAGGAAAGAAGGACAAATGCCTTCCTGAAGACGGTAACAGTCACAGCTGAATTTCCATGCTCCTTTGTGGTGGTATTTTTAACTAGAATCCCATTGATTTTCTTCTGACACAGCCCTTTTCAGATCTTCAGAGAGCTCCTGTCATTTCTTGATAGAGTTCCCAAAGACTCTTGACGTAGCAACCCCAGGGTGAAAGTGGTACTCAAAGATCCCAAATGGCTCCAGGTGTGACTGCATCTGTAGAACTGATGACATCAGCAGTCAGAGAACATTCTCTGTACCTATGTCCCTTCATTCATGTGTGGACAGCATCTGCCATCTTCTAGCACCTCAACAAGACATTGCAAGGCTTGGCTCACAGGGTCTAATTGTGAGATAAAGCATCAAAAGATGTTTGCTAGGTCCTTCTGAAAGACGGGCTATCTCTTCTCTTCCTCTCATTCATAAAATTGTGGAATTTTAGAGCAATGTGGTCATGTAAGGGTTGCAACCTCATTTTGCAGAAAATTTGGCTCAGGTAGGCTAAATCAGTGCTGCTCAAATTTTAGTGTGCACACAACCCACCTGTGGGTTTTATTAAAATGCAGGTTCTGATTCATTAAGTCTGGGTCAGGGTCAGAGATTTTTCATTTCTAACAAGCTCCCAGATAATGCCCAGGATGCTGGCCGAGGACCACACTTAAGTAGGAAGGGGCTATATTTCCTGTTTAACGGCAAAGAAGTGGACAGAACTAGGACCAAAACCACACTTCCTGACTTATTCTGCATGGTTTTTCCCTCATGGGGCAATATTTGGAGTCTTCCCCCAACCCAATATGAGCATTAAAAGGAGAGGGTGAGAGGGAGAGAGACAGCAGCCAACTGCCTTTGCAGTCACAGGCATGGCACATAAGAACTTTTTAGGGGCCAGCCGAGTGGCTCAATTGGTTAAGAGCTCACTCAAGAGTCTGAGCTCTGAGTAACAGTGGTTCAATTCCCAGCCCGAGCTGAGTTGCCGCTAAGCTTCCAACAGGTGGCAGGATGGCTCAGCTAAAATAAAATAAAATAATAAAAAATAAATAAAAAGAACTTTTTAGAAGAAAGATTTGAATAAGGAAGGGAGAAGGGGTGAGTATAGAATTGTGGAGGGTAACATCCTGGATTTTATACCCACTGGCCCAGTTAGCTTGCTTTGCTTCTAGCCCAGAAAATAATGCCTCCAATTTAACCAGTGATCTTCAGATTGTGTGATGCTTGCCCAAATTGGAGGATACAAATAATTTCCCATCTAAATTTTTCAAAAAATGGGTCACTGCTTTAAAATTTAGAATACGCCTCTTATAGAAGTAAACCCTACATTGATCTGTTTATCTGCTGGTCGAAGACATGCACTATAAAGTCCTACCAAGGAAATACATCTAGTAGAAATTGACGTAGAAACATTTGCATCAAGTAGAATCTTGGAAATATCAGTGAATAAATCATGAAGCATATCCATAAAATGTGCCATGAAAAATGGAAACATTTAGAACAAGAACAGGCTCTTGGGAATTAAAAAAATATGGTTTCAGAAATGAAACTACCAGTGGAAAGAGATGGAAAAAAAACCCATAGAGAATCAAGTCACAATGGTCAACGCAAGGTTAATAGAAATGTAGGAAAGTGCATAGAAAATAGAGGGAGGGCCAATGAGGGTGTGAAGGCGCATTTAGAAGAGCCAGCTAAGGTCCTGCTGCCCAGGTGCAGTTCCTCTACAGGCTCTGGAGATTTCTCTCTAATTTAAATGACTGTTATGGTTAACGTCTCTAACATACTTATTGTGTGCTCATGTCAGTCTTCTCTTCCTAACTAGATGGTAAGTTAGCAGAAGTCAGGGACCACGTTTTCTGTATTTGAGTATTCTCAAAATGCTGCTTTTGTTGAGTCAGTTCTCTGCTTCATATTTTTCAGTAGCTATAAATTGCCCACACGATAAGATTTTGTGTTGACTAAAGTGATGGATGACTAGATTTTTTTAAATTTCCGTGAATTCTTTTTTTCTAAAGCAAAATTTGAAATTACTATGATGAGCTTAATAAGCACACGCTGTATATTCAGGGACACTATAATTTGAAAGTTGCCTGAGTTTTCTTCTTGAATGTTCCTCCTTGACTTGACTTTCAGATGTTTATAATTAGAGCTTTATTCCTTTGGCACAAATCAAATAGCTTCATGTTGAGTTAAGCACCTGGTAGAGCTAATATATAAAGCCATTATCAGTCATTTATATGTTAAAGTAAATGAGTTTGTCATATCTTTTCCTGAGGGAGAGTTTTGCTAAATAATTGTAAAGGAAGAAGTAGACATGAGGAACTGGAACCCCTACCCCAAATAAGTTAGATCAAAAGCATGAACTTAAGGGAGTTTGAGAGAAAAGCCATAAAGGGGTAGGTGAAGAAAGGCCCATTTTCTCCACCTCACAATTTTGCTAGGCCTGGCTTGGATCATGTCCAAGACTCCTATCTTGTTGGCTCCCAGGTCATACCCTGCTGCCTCAGTTTACTCACAGAAGAAAACAAGACTTAGAGCAGAAACCATGAATCCGGCTCATCGGCAGAGCGAATCTGGGAGAGTAGGAAGGAAGGCTCTAGGGGTTTAGGGGGAGGAGGTTGATTGGTTCAAAAGTGCATGGAGCTAGATTGGGTAAGCTAAGCAAGTTTGTTCAGGAAGTGGCTAAGCAAGAGAATAAATAGAGGGGATCAAGATGACCTTGATTCAATGGGTCCAGCCCTCTCACTTGGACATGCCTTCTTAGTAAAATAAGGCTTGCTGGCACTCAGCTCTGGAGAGAGGCTCTAGCCAGGGGTGGAAGGCTTCCCCTCCCCCCACATCTTCTCTGGCCTTGGCAGTTTCTCAGAAGCCTCCTACAAGTCTCTCCTTGAAGCTGGGGCAAACGAGCCAGTCTAACCTCCATTGTTTCCTTGGTCGGCACCAGTCAGCCAGCTCATCCTCTCTTGTGTTTAGACTATGAATTTGGAGTCCGAAGAAATTGGTTTCTAATCCTGGTTACCCTGTTTGCTTATCTACGGACTTCAGAAAATTATAAAAACTGGCACTCTGTCTACCTAATGGAGTTGTGGTAATGATGAAATAAAACGATTCTCCCAAAGTGTTAAGCACAATACTTAGTCCTCCAGAGAACTAGAATCCTCCAACTACTTACTAAATATCCAGGACATTCCAATGCCATTTCTAACTCAATATACCCCAAATCAAATTTTCTGACTTCTCCTTTATTTCAGGAGAAACCCTAGTGCTGCTTTTGAGTCTAGAGCCTTTTGCCCTGTTGCCCACATCCGATGAGTTACTAAACTCTGTTGATTTTTCATCAAGTCTGCTTTCCTTCTTTTATTCTATCCCCTCTTACTCTCACTGTCTCAAGCAGAGATGATTGCAGTAGCCTACCAACAGACTGCCTTGTTTTGAGTCCTCTCTTTTTATCAGCTTATAAGTTAGCCCGAAAATAGTTCCCTGAAGACTTTCCTAATTGCTCCAAAGCCTTGTCCCTTCTCATTCTCTCCCATTGGAAATGAAGCACTCCAGAGGGAGGTATGTCCCGAAAGAAGTAATAAGGGCAGTTTTTATGCAGTTTATGGGTTCAAACTCAGGGTTTTAACCAATAACATACCATTCAGAATAACCTCTCAGTTTGGACTTGTTTTCATTCTACTTAAAGTCCTTCTTTGCTGTATTTCTTTGAAAGGGGTTTTATGTGTACTGGGGCTTACGCTTTCAATGCCCCAAGCCTGACATGCAAATAAAACACTCCATCTCAGTGTGCTCACCTGGAGAAAGATTTTATTAGGTAAATACAGCAGTAAGTCACCTGTTCATCAGAATACATACAATAATGTTCGGCCTTTTGTCATTTCTCCTCCTTTGCCAAAGGAAAAGATCCACTTACTTCACTGATTTGTTCCTCATGTGGGCTCATGGGAGGCAAGATGTTCGTTGCGGGAGGAGAAGTGTCATTTGCTTAGGAAGACATTTCTGAGTAGGTACTTCAACTTAGCTTTCAACTCTGTACAGGTTTCAACTTTGTGGGCTGGAGCAGGCAGCATTTCTCTGACTGTAAATTTACAGACATGCTCTGAGAGACTGAAAAACTCAGGCCCGACACAGAGAGGTGGCTTGGAATCCACTCTTGGGGAATTAAAGCAGGCCTTTGGGAAAAAAGCAGGAATACACTTTGTATATAAAGTTTCAGTGCCATTTTTCACAAAGACGCAGGTTGGATTTTCTCTATTTAGTTATTTTAGTTAATCAAGAACTCAGGGGCTGGCCGAGTGGCTCAGTTAGTTAAGAGTTAGCTTAAGAGCATGAGCTCTGAGCAACAGAGCCTCCGGTTTGATTCCCACGTGGGCCAGTGATGCTACGCCTGAGCTGAACTGCTGCTGACCTGTCAACAGGTGGCAGATGGCTCAGCTGGTGAGAGCACGTGCTCCTAACAACAAGGCTGCCTGTTCGATGGTGGGCCATGCCCGCCCACAACTAAGACTGAACTTGGCACCTTGAGCTTAGTAGATAGAGCATGCACTCTTAACAACAAGGCTGTCGGTTCTACTCTCACATGGGATGGTGGCTATGCCCACCCGCAACTAAGATTGAACACAGCACCTTGAGCTTAGAGGCCACGAGCTGCCGATGGGCAACCAGATGGCGACTGGTGCCCTCCACAACTAAGATTGAAAAACAACGACTTGGTTGGTCCCCCTCCCCCAATTCCTCAATTGAAATAAAATAATAAAATAAACTCAGAATTTGGGCCCTGGCCTCCACCCTGACTGATTGTGACACCCCAGCCAAGTCCCAGCGCCACTGAACCTCAGTTTCCTTCTCTGTTAAATGAAGACAACAACAGTAATAAGGATAGTAGTAACATCTTACTTGGTATATCTGTCCTCGCTTCTTCACAGATCTTGGGAGGCTAAAAAAAAAAAAAGTTACGTGAAGACAGTTTTAAAATACAAAATTATCTTATACACCCAGTTATTAACACCAGATTACCTTGGTGTTATTGAAAGCTCAAGGAATTGGTGCCTTAAAAAGGTAGGTGCTCACTATTTATATTAGTTCCTTAGATGGTCAGAAAAGCAGAGTTCAGGGCTTTGGTTTCTGTTGGTGTAGATGAAAAGTTCAGTAGACACTTATATTGGAGTTGAAACCCGACTAAGCCAGGTGAACAGATGCTATTGAAGAGCTCATCTCTGAAATTCATGTTATGAGTCCTTCATTCACAGTATGTGGCAATATCACTAAAAAGGCACCATCTCCACAAAGCACTCACATTGGCAACATTACTTTGGCTGCTGGATTGAAAGTCTTGAAGGAGGATTCTAAACAATCTGACACTAATAGAGTGGTTTTGTAGAGCAGCTTTGTAGCGAGTTACCGCAGAAATGATTTATCTCTGTACTGACCTCCCCAAGAAGGAGCTGACAGAGAGTGGAGGAGGCAGCCTGCGGCTTTGGGTGTCCCTTGTTCTTCTGCATCGGAGGGTTTGTGTGTTGGCATTTTCTCTGAAGGAAAAGTGAGAGTTATTAGACTATTTTTTTTCAGCAAATACACTATAAACCTCCAAGATGTTTGCTTCTCCAATCCTCCTTTCCCTTCTATTCAAAAGAATCCAGAATCTAAATACCCATGGCTCCCATCCAATTCAGAGCCTAAGCATCTGACAGAGGAAGTATGGAAGTACTTGAGCTAAAATCTCCCAGGCAGAAGGAACATCATTGCCAGAATTCACTTGATCCCCCCTTTCAGGTATTGTGTTTTGATTGGGATAGTGAAAGAAACAAGATTTGAACCACTGGGAAGCGCTCTTCTTTTCCAGGGCTCCAGGAAGTGTTATGGCCTCTTTTTCCTGTCCTGGAAAATTACTTCTTTGGGGAGAAGAGGGCAGCAGAGAGCCTTTCTCTTTGACCCACAGCAGTAGGCGCTGGTTTGAAAATAGCAAGCTCGCAATAGTTGCTGGATTGGTCATGTCAGCTGGAACTCGTGCTCGCTTGAGGAGCTGAGGCTAGCAGTTGTGTTGGTTGCTCTGTTTCTTCCCAGGGTAGCTGGAGAACAGTCCTGCATTATAAGGACCTGGGTGCATGGGAGCAGAGAGCTCTTGACAGGCACGGTAATAAAAGAGGGCACAAATATGTTCAAAGGGACCACATTCCTGCCAGGGTCCTTTGCCAGAGATGACAGATTGTATTGTCTGCACTTGGCTACTTCACCCTGATGGAGTGTGTGTGTGTGTGTGTGTGTGTGTGTGTGTGTGTGTGTGTGGTGGTGGGGTGGGTAGGGGGTTGCGGGGGAGGTGGAGTCTCTGGGTCAATGGGAGGTGTGGGAATGTAACATTTCCTGGGAGCCCAACACTTCTAGGCTCTATTTCTTGCTTTGTCTTGGTTTAGGGGCCAAACTAGAGATGATTGCTTGATTTTCTTTCCCAAACACTCAGGGTCCCATAACGACTCTTCAAATAGAGCAGATATTTGTGTTTTTAGAATCTCCTGGCTCTGCCTCGGTGGCTTGGCAGGCTGGAAGCATGCATTCACAAGGGCAAAGTGCTGGTTCTTCTCCTTGTGGACCAGAAGCTTCGTTCTGTTTCATGGCCATGGACTGCACCCCTAGCTCCAACCCGGTAAAGCTTCACAGATGAATTAATGCAAATTAAACGTCTAACATAGTACACAACCTACAGTAGGTATTTAATCTATATTTGCTCAATGAATGAATGCAAATCCAACAGAGAATCATAAAATGACAACAGTAAAAATGATTTTAGACACCACCTGCTGCATTCCTTTACAATATTATTTACAAGAGAAAAATACAATTCTGTCCCATTTGACTATTTATAGTCGCTATTGAACTTTTCTCAACCAAAGGGTAAAAATTGTATTTTATTTGTCCTTTTGTCTTTCCCAGCTCCCAGTGCCCACCCTGACAGTTGATGGAATTTGAGTTGCAGTGCCCAGGAACCCTCATCTCTAAGAACAACCCTTCTCAAATGATGTTTCTGTGCAAACGCCACACCAGATACAAAGGCTATCAAGATTACAGGGTACGGAGTAGAGTAACCTGTAATATAGAAAAGAATTCACCCAGAGCAGTCCCTCCTCCCACAGGAGCAAAGCGCACAGCAAACAGTATGGAAGACTTGGAGTCTGGAGAAAGTCTGGCCTCTGGGACTGCGTGAGAAGGTCATTGCAGATAGGGTTTGGGGGACACTAGGACAACATGAGAGCAATGACCATTCCAATGTGTTAGTGACCAAAGGGCAGAATTAAAGACCAACCTTTCTGATTTTGCCGAGGCCCTGTGCTGAGGAAGAGTAATTGATGTGCAGTAGAATGGCACCACTTTGATGGGCTGTGGGGGAAAGGCCATCTGATTTACTAGAAACATCTACTTTATAGAACACACAAACTAAGCACAGAATTTTCCCAGGTAAATATCATTTGAGAGTTCTGGTCAAGATGGTGGAGTAGGGACTACATTAGAGGGAATCAACAGATTAGATGAAGCAGAGGATTGAATTAGTGATTTGGAAGATAAGGTAGCAGAAAACACCCAATCAGAACAGCAAAAAGGGAGGCCAGCCGAATGACTCATTAGTTAAGAGCTGGCTTGGGAGCGCGAACTCTCAGCAGCAGGGCCGCTGGTTCGGATTCCACACGGGCCAGTGACGCTGCGCCCTCTACAGCTAAGATGGTGAACAACAGCTCAACCTGGAGCTGGGCTGCCATGAAGTTACCAGCGACAGCAATGGCGTAGGTTGCAGCAGGGGTGCAGTGGAGCTGCAGTGGGGCTGCAGTGGGCTGCCATGAGTGGCCGGCAGCCCGCGTGAACTGCAGTGAGCCACTGTGAGCAGCCGTCCCATGGCCGGCGACCAACTGCCCCACCTGGGAAGAGCGCAATGATCATAATACCAGCATGGGCTAGGGAAGCGAAGTCCTGCACAACTAGACTGAAGAACAAAAGGACAGCAACTTGTCTGTTCCTCTTCCCCGATTCCCCAATGCTGTTCCCTCCCCAATTCCCCAATAAAATCTTTAAAAAAATAAGCCCCCAAAAAAACAGCAAAAAAGAAAAAGAATTTTAAAAATTTAAAAATACCAAGGAAAGTTTAAGGGGCTTCTGGGATAACATCAAGTGTACCAACATTCACATCATAGGGATTCCAGAAGAAGAAGAGAAAGCAAGCAATTGAAAACCTATTTGAAGAAAGAATGACGGAAAACTTCCCTAACCTGGAGAAGGAAGTAGACATAGAAGCCCAGGAATCGCAGAAAATCCCAAACAAGATGAACCCAAACAGGCCCACACCAAGACACATCATAATGAAAAATGCCAAAGGTTAAAGACAAAGAGAGAAGTGCAAAAGCAGCAATAGAAAAGCAGTTAGTTATCTACAAGGAAGCTCAGGCAGTGGTCTTTGGGACACATATCGGAAATTGTTTCTTTCACAAAGAGACAGTATCCAGGATTGGAACTTGAGTGGTACAACTTGAGGTCAGAGGGAAAACTTGGTGGCTGTAATAAGTAGAGAAAGAGGCAAGTTCTAGAAGGGCTGGAGATTGAGGACCCCATCTGATGGAAGGGCAGACCCAGTTCAGACCAGCCTGGGCGGGGAGTGAGAGTCTCTTTGTTCAGTAAGCATGCCACTCAGAAAGCCCCAGCCAAAGCAGCACATTTTTGTGTCACCTCCTATATGGCAGCCATTTCAGGAATTCCAGTTGCTATGTGTTGTTGTTTCTTAGAAGTATTTGTGGATTTGCAAGCGGGATGCATGTCTTTCAACACTGGCATGATAGGAAAATGTGAGCAATACTCCCAAAGCAACTGGATGTTGTCATGCACAGACTGCCAGCTCTGGGTTTGACAAGACCCAGCATAATGGAGGAGAGTTGCATTACCCAGGAGGCCAAGCACCAGGCCAGCCTCTGTACACAGGAGGCCGTAGCCATACCAACCCTCTAGCGTTTGCTTGGTTTCTTTCTACTTTATTCTTTTTTTTTTTTAATAGCTGAGCCATCCTGCCACCTGTTGGCAGCTCAGCAGCAGCTCAGGGCCAGGAATCAAACCAGCGACGCTGTTGCTCAGAGCTCGCACTCTTGAGTGAGCTCTTAACCAACTGAGCCACTTGGCCGGCTCGGCTTCTTTCTACTTTAAATGCTCTCTTTCCACCTTTCCACTTGTTCTGGTCTTCCCTAACCTTCAGGGTTCCGCTTAAATCTCTATTCTACCAGAAAACAGCTTGCCAGCCAGTGAATAGCTTCTAACTGTCTATATTACTCTAAGATACTGCACAAAGTAATTAAGTGCCCAGCTTTGTCATCAGAGTGGCTGAGTTAAAATCCTGACTCTGCCATTTGCTATCTGCATAACTTGACAAGTTCCTTAACGTCTCTGAGTCTCAGCTTCCTTGCCTGTAAAATGGAAATAATTGTAATGGCAATAATCTCACCCCCTCAGGAGACTATTATGCGCATTAGATAGATAATACATGTAAAGTATTATTAAACATATAGTCAGCATTTAATAAATGTAACTTTTTATTACCAATTATTTGACACCCAGATCAGACAGCCTTATATTACTGATCTTTCAAGTGTGACATCTTATCTTTCCATAGAGTATAATTTCCTTGACTTCAGGTACTCTGTTGTTCATTCATTCAATAAATATTTGTTCTGTTTCATACTGTATATATTTTTAAAGGCTTTAATTTTTGGAACACTTTTATATTTTCAGCAAAATTGAAAGTAATTAAGAGAGTAATAATTGAAGATAGTAAAGACAGTTCCCATATACCCCACTCCCAGTTTCCCATATTATAAACACCTTATATTACTATAGTACATCTGTTATAATTAATGAACCAGTATTGACATGTCATTAACTAAAGTCTTCCCCCCCGCCCCCCCCCCCGATTTTCTTAGTATTTACCTAAGGTCCTTTTTCTGTTCTGGAGTCTCATCCAGGACACTACATGACATTTAGTCTTCATGTCTCCTTAGGCTCCTCTTGGCTGTGTTTCTCAGATTTTCCTTGGTTTTGATGACCTTGATGGTTTTGAGGAGCATTGATATATATATATATATATATATATATATATATATATATATATATGATCAATGCTCCTTAAATATATATATGTAGTATTGAAATTTGTGTAATGTTTTTCTACTAAGACTGGGATTATGGGGTTTGGGAAGGAGGTAAAGTATCCTCATGTCATATCCAGGGTATGTACCATCAACATGATTTATGACTGTTGATGTTGACCTTGATTGTGTACATGAGGTAGAGTTTGCCACATTCCTCCGTTACAAAGTGATTCCTTTTCCACCTTTCCAAACTGCACTTTGTGGAAGGAAGTCATTATTTATAGCTCTTGATTAAGGAGTGGGAAGTTATGCTCCTCCTCCTTGGAGGCAGAGTACTTACACTAATTACCTGGAATTTTTCTGTGCAGATTTGTCTCTTCTCCCTACTTTATTTATTTATACAGTCGTTTATTGTTATCAGTATGGACTAGTGTATATTTATTTTTTAATTTGGGCTATAATCCACTACTATGTTATTTATTTTATTGCTTTATTTATCTATGCCATCTTTGTCCATTGGAGCTCTTCCAGGTGGCGCCTATGTGTCCCGTTGACATGCCCCCATCATTGCAGAATATATGTTTTTATTTCCTTATTTTTCAGCACTGCAGGATGCTCCGTGCTCGTGTTGTATATTTCTTGTTCCTCTCCTAGAATTAGCCATTTCTCCAAGGGGCTCTGCTTCCTTTTATTGGAAAATGACATAAGAAACCAAGACCTAGATGCTGTATGAGCTCATTCATACTGGAATGTCATTTCTGATAGGCCCTCTAAGCTGACAAAGCAAAGAAATACATGTGTGTACACTAACCCATGTACGAGTATAGCTGTGGAATTACTAGATCATATAGCAACTCTATTTGTAATTTTTTGAGGGACTACCATACTGTTTTCCACAGAAGCTATATGTTTTATATTCCCACCAACAGTGCATGTGTTCCAATTTCTCCACATCCTCACCAGCACTTGTTATTTTCTGCTTTTTGTTGTTGTGAATTGTTTGTTTGTTTTGGATAGTAGCTCTCCTAATGGGTATGATGTGGTAACTCATTGTGGTGTTTTGATTTGCATTTCCCTAATGATTAATAACATTGAGCATCTTTTCATGTGTTTGTTGGCTATTTGTATTTTTTATTTAGAAAATGTCTATTTAAGCCTTTAGCCCATTTTCTAATTGGGTTGTTTGATTTTTTTGTTGTTGAGTTTTAGGAGTTTTCAAAATATGTTTTAGATATTAACCCCTTATCAGGTATGTCATTTACAAATATTTTCTTCCATGCTGTTGATTTCCTTTTAACTCTACTGATAGTGTCATTTGATGCATAAATTTTCATGAGGTCAAATTTGTCTATTTTTTCTTTTGTTGTGGATGCCTTTGGTGTCATATCCAAGGAGTCACTGCAAAATCCAATATCATGAAGATTTTTCCCTATGTTTTATTTTATTTTATTTTATTGGGAAACAGTATGTTTTTGCTGGATCCATCAGCTCCAAGTCAAGCAGCAGTTTCAATCTATTGGGTTGTCAGGAAAGTCATGACGCATGTTTGCAACAGATGGCACTATTTCGTTTTTCGAAGTACTACAGTCATTTGCACCTATGTTATTGCTATATCATTTGACAGCTGAGAGTTCTAGCTTCATTCTAAAAGAAATGAGCGATTTGGTTGAGTTTTGGAGATTTTACAAGTTGAAGATGGAAGACCAAACTGTGCATTTTGCCATATTTTACTCTTTTATTTCCATAAAGGGAAGAACGTGCATCAAGCTTGTGAAAAGTTGCATAAAGTTTATGGTGACAATTCTCTACAAGAACGTCAGTGCCAGTGATAGTTCACGCAATTCCGTGCTGGTGATTTTTATCTCAATGCCGCTCCTCAGTCAGGGAGGCACACTGAGGTTGATGACGACAAAATAAAGGCATTGATTGAGTCAAATCCACATTACATGACACGAGAGGTTGCAGAAACATTGAACATCCATCATTCAAGCTTTCACGACCACCTGAAGAAGCTGCGATATGTAAACAAGCTCGTTATTTGGGTTCCGTGTGAACTCAAAGAAGTTCATTTGACGGCATGTATAAACATCTACCATATGCTCATTAATCATGAGGAAAACGATCCTTTTTTGAAGCGACTGATAACTGGTGATGAGAAGTGGATTGTTTACAACAATGTGGTGTGCAAACGATCTTGGTCCCAACGTGATGATTCGCCTCAAACGACATCAAAAGCAGACATTCATTTGAGGAAGGTTATGCTCTCAGTGTGGTGGGATTTTAAAGGTGTCGTGTTTTTCGAGCTCCTACCAAGGAACCAAACAATCAATTCGAATGTGTACTGTCGGCAATTGGACACTTTGAACGAATCCATCATCAGAAATGTCCAGAGCTTGTTAATTGTAAGGAGTTGTGTCCCATCGCGACAACGCAAGACCACACACAAGTTTGATCACCCGTCAAAAATTATTGGAGCTTGAATGGGATGTGTTGCCACACCCACCATACTCGCCTGACCTTGCACCATCAAACTTCCACTTGTTTCGCTCTCTTCAAAACTCTTTGAGTGGGGCCGGCTGAGTGGCGTGATGGTTAAGAACTGGCTTGGGATGCCAGAGGGCCCCGGTTCGGATCCCACATATGAGGGCCAGTGACACTGCCC
>NW_017731975.1:613861-654909 GCF_001890085.2 Hipposideros armiger | reverse complement strand
CAACGTCCTCCACAACTAGACTGAAGAACAAAACGACAGCAACTTGTCTGTTCCCCTTCCCCCAATTCCCCAGCACTGTTCCCATACCCCCAATTCCCCAATTTAAAAAAAAAACTCCTTGAATGGTATAACGTTCAATTCAGATGAGGCTCTCAATCAGCACCTTGTTCAGTTTTTCCCAAATAAGGACTGGTCCTTCTATGAACGAGGAATTATGAAGCTCACTAGAAGATGGCGAAAGGTTATCGAACAAAATGGGCCATATATCATTGATCGATCTTTGTTCTTTATATAAATAAATGACCTTTGAAAAATATAGATAAAATACGTCATGACTTTTCCGACAACTCAATAGTTGTGGAGGGCGCAGCTCAGCTCCAAGTCCAGTCACCATTTTTTCAATCTAGTTGTGGAGGATGCAGCCCACCATCCCATGCGGGAATGAAATCTTATTGTTAAGAGCATGTGCTCTAACCAACTGAGCCATCCGGCCGCCCACCAGCAGCTCAGTGGCAACTCAGCTCAAGTCATTGTCTTCAATGTAGTTGCAGAGGCTGCAACTCACTGGCCCAGGTAGGAATTGAACCAGCAACCTTGTTGTTCAGAGCATGCGCTCTAACCAACTGAGTCACCCAGCCTCTCTCCTATGTTTGCTTCTTAAGAGTTTTAGCTCTTATGTTTACGTCTGTGATCCATTTTGAGTAAATTTTTGTATTGGATGTTAGGTACGGGTCCAATTTCATTTTTTTGCATGTGAATATCCAGTTCTCCCAGCACCATTTGTAGAAAAGACTCCTTTTTTCATAGGATAGCCTTTGAATCCGTGTCAAAATAATTTTAACATACCCACAAGGGTTTATTTCTGAGCTCTGTATTGTATTCTATTGCTTTATGTGTCTGTCTTTCTGCCAGTACCACATTATTCTGATTACAGTAGCTTTGTAGTAAGTTTTGAAATCATGAAATGTGAGTCCTCCTAATTTGTCCTTCTTTATCAAGATTGTTTTGGCTATTTGGGGTTCCTTGAGATTCCATGGGAATTTTAGGATGGAATTTGTTTATTTCTGCAAAAATCATCATTGGGATTTTGATAAGGATTGCATTGAATATGTAGATCCCTTTATTTAGGTAGTATCAAATATATTTTCACAATATTAATTCTTCCAATCTATGAAAATAGGATATCTTTCCATTTATTTTTCTTCTTCTTTCTTTCAGCAATGTTTCATACTTTTTCTTGTACAAGACTTTTATCTCCTTGATTAAGTAAATTCCTAAGTATTTTATTCTTTTTCTAATTAAAAAATATTTTAAAATTAATTTTTAAATTATTTTAAAACTTTTTTAATTATTATTTTTTAGTTACAGCTGACATTCAATATTAATTATATTATTTTCAGGTATACAACATAGTTGTTAGACATTTATATAATTTATGCAGTGATCTCCCCAATTAGTCTAGTATCCACCTGGCATTATACATAGTTGTTGCAACATTATTTTTTTTAACTTTAATAATTGTTTTATTTTTCAGTTATAGTTGACACACAATATTATATTAATTTCAGGTGTACAACATAGTGATTAGACATTTACATAGCTTATGAAGTGATTACCTCAATAAATCTAGTACCCATATGACATTATACATAGTTATTACAATATTATTAACTATATTCCTTATGCTATACTTTACATCCCCTGGCTATTTGGTAATTATCAATTTGTACTTCTTAATCCCTTCCCCTTTTTCAGCCACCCCTCTAAACCTCCCTCCCATCTGGCAACCATCAAAATGTTTGCTTCATCTATGAGTTAATTTCTGTTTTGTTTGTTCATTTATTTTGTTCTTTACGTCCTACATATAAGTGAGATCATATGGCATTTGTCTTTCTCTCCCTGACTTACTCCACTCTGCACAATACCCTCTAGGTCCATCCATGCTGTTGCAAATGTCAAGATTTCATTCTTTTTTATGGCTGAGTAATAATCCATTAAAATATGTACCACCTCTTCTTTATCTGTTCATCCATTGATGGACACCATATCTTAGCTATTGTAAACAATGCTTCAATGAATATATGCACATGTCCCTTCGAAGTAGTGTTTTGGGTTTCTTTGGATAAATACCCAGAAGTGGGATTACTGGGTCCTTCCAATCCTCATCAGTATTTGGTATTGTCAGATTTTTGGATTTTAGCAATTTTAATAGTTATGTAGTGGTATCTTATTGTTTTTTAATTTGCAATTCCCTGATGATAAATGATGTTCAGCATCTTTTACATGCTTATTTGCCAACCATACATCTTTGTTGAGGTGACTGTTCAAATATTTTGTTCATATTTAAATTGAGTTGTTTGTTTTAAGAATTCTTTGTATATTTTGGATATAAGTCCTTTATCCAATATATTATTGCAAATATTTTCTCCAAGTCTCCAGCTTGTTTTTTCATTCTCTTAACCATATCTTCCACAGAACATATGTTTTTTATTTTAATAAAATCTAAGTTATCAGGTTTTTTTTTCATGGATCATTCTCTTGGTGTTATATCCAAAATCTCATCTTGAACACAAGGTCACATAGATTTTTTTTCTATGTTTTCTTCCCAACGTTTTATAGTATTGCATTTTATATTCAGGTCTGTGATCAATTTTGAGTTATTTTTTGTGAAAAGTGTGAGACCAGTGCCTAGTTTTATTTGTTTGTTTGCTTATTTTTCACATGAGCATTTAATGGTTTCAGTGTCACTTGTTGAAAAGACTATCCTTTCTTCATTGAATTTCCTTTGCTGTTTCTTTGTCAAAGATCAGTTGACTATATTTGTGTGGGCCTATTTCTATTCGCTCTACTGATCTATGTTTATTCTTTTGCCAATGCCATACTGTCTTGATTATTTGTAGCTTTATATTAAGTCTTGAGGTGAGGTAGTATCAGTCTTTCAACGTTGTTCTTGGTCAGTATTGTTTTGCCTCTTCTGGCTCTTTTGCCATCACATTATGTTTCAAACTTTTTTGTCTCATCAAGGCCTCACTTAGCGCCTTATATAATCATAGATTCTAAGTAAATCATTCACTGTTTGTCTACCCCTAGGTACAGCTAAAGCCATTTGAAGACTGCTTACAAAGATCCTTTTTTCAAGTTGCCTTAACTTTTCCATCAGAAAGTTTTCCAACTTTATGAATTTTATATGTAATGCAAATGGATTATTACTATCATTATTATTAGGCACCAGAATTCCTCTTAGGGAATAAATGACATTGTTTGGAAAAATACACGAAAGCATGAGACAAGGCAACAAAATAGTGGCAATATGCTCTGCTTCAAATAAGGAGAGGGACCCCCCCCCCTTCCTAAGGGGGAGGATCTAAAGAGAGGGAAAGAAAAAGAAAAAAAGGAGGAATTAGCAGATTAAATGAAACCGAGGTCCACATTTGATGAAGCAACCAGTAGACATTTTATAATTTAACATAAGGGATTGCTGATGTTTAATTTGAAAATCTTCATGTAGCTGTCTGTGACTTACTTTTGTCTCTCAACACCTCAGTTCATTTTCAGTAAAGTCTATCACACAAATGCTTTGTGTGAAAGCTTTGTTTTGTTTTAGGGATTCAAGAAAGAACTTGAGTTTCACATCTGCAGTACAGAACAGAGATAGCACCTGTGGAAACTGAGAAAGAAATGAGCCCACTAAGAATTAGCAACCATCTTGCTGAAGGTATGGACTTTGACAGGACATGAATAGGGTTTGAGCTAAACTTATCTGGCTCTTAAGGGGCCAGGAGACCCCAGCTAAACTAGCATCCGCATTACACATATGACAGAAAGGACTCCTTTATAACTCTCATATTACTCTAACAGCATTATTTCCTTTGAGTCTATCAATAGTCACATGCAGCAAATCCTTTCTTGGGATTGTGCAAATTTAACTCATTAGGCTGGGTGTTGTGACAAATTACTAGGAATCTGCTTATGTGACATCTTATATGCAAATTTACTTTTATTTTTAAATTTGTTCAAATACATGGTAACAGGAAGGGCCTGACAGCTTCAAAAATGGAAAAGAAATCATTAAATGTAGACTGACAAAGCTGGAAGAAACTTCAGAGACAACTTTACAGATGAGGAAGCTAAGGTATAGGGACATGAATAACTTTTCTAATGTCACTCGACCTTTGAACAGTAGATTCATGGGGTCAATTCAATGAGAAAATTTTATACTCCTTGCTAGGGGTATTTCTACCATGGGCCACCTACCGTCCAATACTCAAAGAGCTAACCCATGGAAGAGAACTTGGCCAGCTCAAGAATGTTTATGACTTTAGATTCTTTCTTTTATAAAAGAACACTTCAGAAAAAAAGAAAGGTTTACATGGTCATAAAACACTGAACTTCAGCTTTTTCAGAAGCTCTCCCTCTAGTCCACATTTTGGAGGGCTTTAGTGGATGAGGCATTGGCAAAGAACAAAGTGGTCAGGTAGGATTTTTCCCACTTAGTGCTTCTCCCAGGACTGGGGATAGTCAATTGAAAACCAATCAATATCTGTTTCATTTTTGTTTTCTGTATAAATAGTTGGCTTATCTGAAATGGCCTTTTTCCAAAAGCTAATAGCCATAAATTTCTGCCGTTGGACATGTTTAGAAATGCCTCTTAGCTATTTTTGTTGATTTATTTTGTCTGTATTTGAACAATCCAGCTTTGGGCATGGAAGCAAGCTTCCCTGGTCACTAGTTCTCTACCTCTAATGATTTAAACTCAGGAGGCATAGCCCCTCTCCTGTGGGAAAGACCCCTTGTGGAAGCCCATGGGGTTATAGCTCAGCCTGGGAGAAATTACTACATCTTGGAGAATCATCTTTGGGTTTTTTTTTCAATTGAGGAATTGGGGGAGGGGAACAGTGTTGGGGAATTGGGGAGGGGGACCAACCGAGTTGTTGTTCTTCAATCTTAGTTGTGGAGGGTGCCAGTCGCCATCTGGCTGCCTGTCGGCTGCTCGTGGCCTCTAAGCTCAAGGTGCTGTGTTACAATCTTAGTTGTGGGTGGACGTAGCCACCATCCCATGCAGGAGTTGAACCAGCAGCTTTGTTGTTAAGAGCCCACGCTCTATCCACTGAGCCATCCAGGCGGCAGCTCAGCTCAAGGCGCTGAGTTCAGTCTTAGTTGTGGGCGAGTACACCCACCATCGAACAAGCAGTCTTGTTGTTAGGAGCACGTGCTCTCACCAGCTGAACCATCCTGCCACATGTTGGCAGCTCAGTGGCAGCTCAGCTTGGGCACAGCATCACTGGCCCATTTGGGAATCGAACCGGTGGCCCTGTTGCTCAGAGCTTGCGCTCTTAAACTAACTCTTAACCAACTGAGCCACTTGGCCGGCCCTCATCTTTGATCCTGTTTGTTCAACTTTAGTGTGCATTTTCTGCCACGTGTTTTGAAATCCTTCCTTCCTTCCTTCCTTCCTTCCTTCCTTCCTTCCTTCCTTCCTTCCTTCCTTCCTTCCTTCCTTCCTTCCTTCCTTCCTTCCTTCCTTCCTTCCTTCCTTCCTTCCTTCCTTCCTTCCTTCCTTCCTTCCTTCCTTCCTCTATAACTCCAATTTCGAATACTATGGTGGTTACATGTTATAGAGTATTAACTCACAGGCATATTAAAAAACCCCACCAAAATGCAAATGCAAATACTATTTGCTATATAGCTTCATGGAAGAATATGTATGAAATATATTAAGTGACTATTGCATACATGTCATTATAGTATGCAAATTTTATGTATATATTTGGATAATGTTTAGACATTTTCTCAAAAAGAGAAAAGTGAGCTGAAAATTCTTAATGACCTAATATATGTTAGATTTAGCTTGCTTAGTCCTTTGAACAACCCTGTAAATGAGGCATTGTTACCTCCATTTAAAGATGAAGAATCTGAGTCTCAACAAGGTCAACTAGCTTGCCTAAGATCATACTGCTAATATAAAGGTACAACACGGTTACAGGTCAGTCCTAAAGCTAAAATCCATGCTATTTTTATTATTATGGATTTAGGGAAATGGCTTAGAGTTACAATGTTTTGGGTTAAAAAGCAAAATAAATATGAAGGCATATTTGTCCCCTCTGTATCCACTGGATTACTAGTTTTTGAGTTGGAGGGAAGACACATGAGTGGTACACCAGTGAGAACTCACCACCCCTCTGTACTTTTGCTTCTAGAACAATGTTGTTACTTCTCCCTGAACATCCATTTCCCAGACAAAAATATGCATGTCTGAGGTCTGAAGTCAAAAGGCTTCCGTGCAAAGAATGCAGTGGTTTAAGCTCAGAATTAAGACAGAGAAATAAAGCAATCAGTATAGGTGGGGCTAAACTTATAGAGAAAATTCAGAAATAGAAATTTCTTTCTTTCTTTCCAAGCCTCCGGCATTTTTGCTTGTGCTTTCTCTTGTCTTTTACAGTGATCCATTGTCAGTATCACAAATTGTCTCTGTTGAAATTAATAAGCTTATTCGTATTTTATGATAAATGATTCATCAAGTTTAATTCATTATGTCTCCCAGGAATACTCCTATTTTATCTGGAGATGGATTCTTCAGGTTCGAAAGTGAGCATCTAAGGGTAGAATTTCAGATATCAATCAGCAGGTATGGGTAAATCGGTAAATCTCTATTACCCATGAAATTGCATAATTGTTTCCCTGAAGAATCAGAGATGGGACCTGTAGAGCTGATTTGATTCAGTTTACTACCATAAGGATTCATTTCTCCATTCAATGGAAGAGCGGCTGAAACTCAAAGTTGCTGGGAAGATCTGCCCTCACCTCACAGTTAGCAGGTGGTAGACAGGTTAGAACCCGGTACTTCTCTCTCAGATCATAGAGTCAGAGGGCTGGTAAGGATCTTAGAGTTGCACCATGCATGTCCATCCAGTGACAGAGAACCCACATCAGCCCAGTGAATTTTTAAACATTGCCAATCTGAGCTGTCTGTCACCTTGATGATTCCACCTAGGACAACACAGAGAAAATCTAACCCTTTTCTTTTCTTCTCTGACCCCCTGGCCCTGACTTCTCTTTTCCAGGTTAAATGTTCTTTGTTTCTTCAACTCTTCTTCAAGTTACTGTTTCAGACCCCTGGATCATCCCAATTATACTTTTCTGAACTTGCTACAGTTTACCTCAAAATATGGTGGTCAGAACCAAACCTAGTACTCCAGGTGAGGTCTGGAGTCACTTATTCATTCATTCATTCACTCACGCATTCATTCAGCCAACATACAGAGGGTGCCAAAAATATATATACATTTTTAAGAAAGGAAAACTGTATTAAAATTGTAACATTCAAATATATACAAATAACAAAAGATGAATGCAAGTCACATTTGACTTCTGCAATTACAGGAGGTGCTCCAAGTGGTTACCATCAGTGTCCAGACACTTCTGATTACCATGAACTACTGTTTGAACAATGTTGACCAAAGTGTCCACTTGTATACATTTTTTGGCACCCTTGGTATTTAATCAGTGTCAAATTTTTCTCAGCTCTGTGCAGAGTTCAAGTGGGATGCTAGCTCCATTGCTCAGGACACAGTATCCTTTTGGTTGCTGCCCAAGATCAAATTTGTTCTGGTTTTCAGGGGCTTACAGTCCAGTGCTCTCTTAAGTCTTTTCCCATAGCGCCCTGTTGTAGCGCATGCTTCATTCGCCACCAAATTGTTTCTCTGTGTGGGAAGCTGGCTCTATTTGTGTTACAACAGTTTTGGTTAAAAATCAAAATCAAAATAACTATCAAGATATATTTGTCCCTTCCACATTCAGGGGAGTGAAAATCCATCCTGCTACTCTGGGGTGTGTGCCTGCACAGGCTTTTAAAAAACATATTTGGGTTGTAAGGAGAATACCTTTCCTCAGATCCCGGTCCAGAGCTTGTTTCTTCCCGATGCCAAAGTTGACATGCCCTCAGCCTTGTCTCTGTAATAAAACCTAATCTCTAGGACATGGAGCCATCTCTCCACTCAGGGGTCAATCAGGAGCCAACGAGAGGGGTGGTGAACTCACACACACATGAAGATGCTTCCACCGGCCGTGGAAAATTACCCGTCCGGCTCCTTCCCTGTCACTTCCCACTCTGTTGTCCCTCCTCCTTCGCCTTGGCTGTTCACATGTAGTTAAACTAGCTCAAAGGGCAAAAAGGCAGCAGCCCAGGAACAAGGTACACAATTTCAGTCAAGGCTGAAAAGGCATTTCTTGGAGCTGGGATTCTAGAAATAGGAGGGCTGCAGAAGTTGGGCATCTATACCAGTAGAGCCTTCATATATGTTTCCTCACCCACACCATCACCCCTCACCCCATTCCCTTTCCCTTCTCTAGTCAATGAGAATTTCTTGACGCGATTTGTACATTTACGGTGGGGCTCACCTACCCATGGATAAGGTAAGGAAAATGAAAAATCCAGAGAAAGCATTTGCGTGAATCACACTGAGGGCCTTGGGACATTTGTCCCTAGTTTCCATCATCAGTTCATCCTGCCAATGGAAATGCTTCACACCGGGAGCAACGAAAGAACAGGTGCAGCCTCTGTAAATGTCTCTCTTCTCTAACTTGATTCAGAAGTCTCTCACACTGATATCTCCGTTAACGTCAGTTTCTGTCACAAAAAGGAGCTATGGACCTTTTAGTTAAAGCTCTGCTAAAACTAAGCACCTCCTCGTGGACCTGTGCCTATGGCAATCCTCTGTACACTCTCTGCTCCTCACTTTGCAAGGCATAGAACCAGTACATATTAGCCTTTGATGAGTCAGACCTTCCTTGAAGGGAAAAATCATGAAGGATCTAAGTATAAACAAGCTCTCAGCATGGAATGAGGGAGGGATTCCAAACTTTTCCATGACATCTCCTCCCCTCCCCCAATTTTGTGTTGTGAATACTCCTTGCTTTCTTCTCCATCAAAGAATTTGGCCGAGCTAAGTCATTTCCATCATCCTTGTTTTCAGACGTCGTTTGGGTCAAGTTTATGTTTTTCTGGCTTTGCACTGGAGTTCTGATGCCAACTCTGCATTTATCACATGCAAATTTTAGTCAAAAGCTGTGTTGGCACAAGGCATATTCCTTCCCTCGCCCTGCAAGCCACCCTTCACCTTCTCCATCTCCGCACACACACTTTTTAAAGAAAGTGTAATATTGCCAATTTGGCAGAAGGAAGTGTAAATGTTATGTCAGTCCTAAGACACTACTTAATCCTGATAGATGAGTTGTCAGGGAAGCGTAACACTAATTGACAGATGTTAAATGACACCGCTATTCCCAGTGGTGCACAAACAGGCTCTGTAGTCCCAGGACAGGTAAAAATGCCTCAACAAAGGGCCAGGATGATGCTAACTAGGCTTATAGTGATGATCAAGTCTCAGTGTATACAAATGCTGAATCATTATGGTGTACCCCTGGAACTAATATAATGTTATATCAGTTACATCTCAATAAAAACAAAGAAACAAATGAAACTAAAAAATAAGGGGAAAAAACAGAGTTGAGGATAGACTATTCTTTTCCGTCCTCCACGGGCAGTCTGAGTGCGTTGTCAGTCTAAAGGGACCTGGGTTGGAGGTGGGTGACAAATGCTTCTGGATTATCAGGTTAGCCAGATACCCAGGCAGTTGGGGCCCCTTCAGCTTTGGGTGAGGGATTACCTGGAAGGAGCTGGACTTTCCCAGATTATACAGGGCCGTTTGATGATGTCAGAAATTCCAAAAGGAGAGGACCAGAGGAGAAAGTAAGAAAAGCTGAACATCTGCTCTGTAAAAAGAACAAGCAAGCCAAAAAAAAAAACAAAAACCCCAGCATTCCCAGCTCCTCCCTTCCTGGCTCCTCCAGGTAGCTCTCTCTTCTCCTGGCACCTGTGAGGCTGAGTAGGCAAACCAGTTGGAAAGAGGCTAAGCAAGTGGCTTGCAAGCTTGGACATTAGTATTAATAATAATAATAATAATAATAATACTGAGGGCCGGCCGAGTGGAGCGTTGGTTAAGAGCTGGATTGGAACGCCAGAGGGCCCCGGTTCTGATCCCACATATGAGGGCCAGTGACACTGCCCTCTACAGCTAAGGTGCTGAACAACAGCTCAACTTGGAGCTGGGCTGCCGAGAGTCGCCAGCGACGGCGTAGGCTGCAGCCCCTGCTGCAGTGGGTTGCCATGGGCTACCGTGTGTAGCCAGCAGCCGTCATGAGTGGCCGACCAGAAGTGGCGACTGATCTGCCTCGACAGGAATAGCGCAATGATGGTGCCAACTTGGGCCAGTGAAGCAACGTCCTCCACAACTAGACTGAAGAACAAAAGGACAGCAACTTCTCTGTTCCCCTTCCCCCAATTCCTCAGCGCTGTTCCCATCCCCCAATTCCCCAGTAAAAAATCTTAAAAAAAAAAAATACTGATGTCTGAATCCTAACTGCAGAGAGTATAGTGCAATTGGTGTTAAATAGGGCTGGGCCTTTGTCTGTTCTTGCAAAGACTCCCAGAATATTCTCACGTGCAGCCAGTGCTGACAACCACGGGACCGAGGTCCATCCTGCAAATGCATCGGAGACGGGGTGGGGATGACTGGTATTTGAGATTCAATGCTGCTGGGCTTCCACCTTCAAGACAGCAAAATCAGCATTTACTTTTCCTGCACCGCCATAGTTTCCAGGCTTAAAAAAACACACAAAAAAACTGTAAGTATCCTACAGTCATTCCAAGGAGAAACATGGGACATTCCTCTGTGTGTCAGCCCATCACCTCCCAAATGAGGGTCACGCCCATCACTGGATTATCTGGAAATAGGTGAAGACTGCCCAGTTAGAAGAGGCCACACAGGGGCTCTAGCCTAAACATCTATCCTAAATCTCTCCTAAACCCCTCATCAGGCCCAGAACAAGCTCGGGAAATAAGTCAAGGCCACATCTGGAGCCTTTGCAGAGGTGAGAGGAGGACACGGTGTGGAAACTGAGATTCTTCTCCTTTCCTTTGCCATCTATGGACGGGTAGTCTGTCTGGGAAAGTGTGTGGGAAGGCCAAGTCTATGGCTAAACTAGGAGCTCTTCGCGTCCCAGGACTAGAGTTCCTGCCCCTTTCCTTGGGCAGTAAATAACTCTCGGCTTTGCAAAACAAGCCCCGGTGACCTGTTCATGATGGCTGTGGGAGGGGCAGAATCTGGATGTCTGAGTGCAGAACTCGGAGCTCGGAGCCTACCAGGATCCACCCCACTCAGATTTCCTCACTGCAAAGACTGGTGGTGACCGTGGCCCTATGAGAGTGACCAAGGCCCTGAGAGTGACCAAGGAAGGGATCATATGTCTTCGAGTGAATTCCGTGGTGCCCCACTAAGCCCCCAGTACAGGGGAGAAGCACCCCACAGCCTCTGGGAGTGTTGATGCTAAGGACTCACAGCTGTGTTCCTCTGTGGCCATTGCCTTACCCAGAAAGGAATTGCATTGCACCAGGTTGCTCCCACTTTCAGGAGGCTAAGGCTGGGATACAGGTGCCCACAGCCTTTCTTCAATCTGGGATATATTGGCTTTGGAGCTTCTTAAAGTATTGAGTGAGGCCTCAGTTACAGCTGCTTTGTGGGTCAGCTTCTTTTACTTCTCAACCCTACCATCCACACTTCCTCCTTAAGTATCTGGAGATACCTTACGTATCTCCAGAGCTGAGCACGCTCTCCATAAACCTTCTGTGTGCATCACAGGGCACTTAAGCTAAGTAACTTTCTCGTCATGGCCGCTGTTTTCTCAGAGGTCAGCTGTAAGAGGCATGGTATTAACATCACCCTAGGAAAATGACTTGCTTTGTAGTTAGAAGGAATGCGCATTTTGTCAGGTGTAAATCTCTAATACTCATTTCCCTTCTGGCAGCGATGGCCTTCCTAAGGAGGCCTGGGGAGGACCAATGGAACCGCCAGTGACCAAGCGACAGGAACTCTAGAAACTGGTCCCTGAAGTGACTTGAGAGACAAGACAGCAAAGGGATTCCAGAGACCACAAACAGGTGGCATGCTGAGGAAAGTGGCTGGGAGAAGCTAGTGTGAGATGAGCAGAGATTTCGAAGGCAAGTTGGAAGTGGGACAAAGAAGAGGCAGAGAACTTTCCTTAGAGATGAGAGATTTCTGTTTAATTTCCTGGATTAGTTATTTCTAATGGTTTAAAAAAAAATTCACATTGTTAATTGACTGCCAGCGCCTTTGTAATATGAGAGTGAAGGGCCTTCCAGGGGAGGGGAGGATGGCTGTCGATTTGTGCAAAGAGTTAAATCTCATGATGTGAACATGTTACAGGAGGCCCCACCTGTGTGTACAATGTACTTAAAGGATTAGAGCAAACTTTGAAATTATGATATGTTTTACCTTGAGTAAGTACCTTACTCTTTTAAGCTTCTATTTCCTTGAAGGAGGGGGCAAGAAAACCATCCGTTCTCTCAGGTAATGAGGCGCATGAGACACTCTGCTTGTGGGATTTAATGAAGGTTTAAGTGCAGGCAGATGAAGGATGTGTTATTTACATATTTTATGTTAAACCTATTTTCAATACTTGTGTTTTTGATTCAAAGGTGTTGCTCGCAAGAAGTCTCTCTGCCCTGAATGAAGGCAACGTTTTTTTCTGGGAGACGCAGGGGCCAGGTGCTGGGGGGAGTAGTGGTAATATGAAGGACTAGTGGGAGACAAATGGGGAATTTTAAAAGATGTATTGTGTGGTCTACATGTTCCTTTCAGGGTCTTCAAGAAATGTAAGTAAATACCTGATGTTCTCTATTTAAACAAAAGGCACTCCTGGGCTGGAGCAGGTGATTATTAAACTAAAGACAGAAATTCCTTTCCCCTCCACATGATTTACCAGGAACAGAGGCCAGTGCATGTACAAAAGAATGACCATCATCTGCTACTGCTTTTGATTATTTGTTCTTCATAGATTTTTCAGGTAGGCTGAGGGTGGTAACCAGAAAAATGTGAGCTCAATAGCATACAGTCTTTAGGATACAGAAAAATCACACACAGATACGTCTAATCAAGACACTGTCCTTTATTGTAAAAACACTCATGTTGCAAAAAAATACATAGAAAAATAAAGTTTGGTGGGGGTACTTTATTAAATCTCAAGTCACAGGCCTTTTTGTTACAAATCGGAGCAGGGTTTGTGATGC
Organism: Hipposideros armiger; assembly: GCF_001890085.2. Classification (NCBI taxonomy): domain Eukaryota; kingdom Metazoa; phylum Chordata; class Mammalia; order Chiroptera; family Hipposideridae; genus Hipposideros; species Hipposideros armiger. Next base: position 641,765 of record NW_017731975.1, on the reverse strand, counting down.
ACATGGAGAACCCAAACTAACGTATTACATAGGATAGAAAGAGGCCGTCTGGGTAAAATGGTCTGGGGCACCCTCCCGTTCACCTGTCAGATTCCAACATACTAGTTCTTCAAATGTTGTTCTACCAGTTCAGATATAGCTGAGTGATGACTTCCAATGGGGGAACTACAAGATGAATTCACAGACCAAATAATTTTAAATGAACTTTTTTTTTCCTGTAACACAATATACATCACAGTAAAATGTTTAATACTTGCAGAATTGCAGGCCGAAAGAATTAAATTCCGAGGGTGGGGAGAGAAAGGGTACTGAGCAGAGAGTGAGCACTGAACACGTATCTTATGAGACATGTGAAAAGGAAACAGCAATTTAGGCTCCGCTGCTTTCTGTGCTCCCAAATGCTGTCAGCAGCCTGCGTCATTTTACAATATTTCGACGTGGAGCCTGAATGATAGAAAGTGGGGTGAACCGGGCTAACTTTCTCTCAACTTTGGCAGTTTCGCCACCAATAGTAAATTGGCTCTCAATGGGGGGAAATTGAAAGATTCCTCACTAAACAGAATTAAGTGGTGGGATCAAGAGATTTCCAGGCTTCAGGGTATTTCATTAGTTCTGAATTTTTTATTTTATTTTATTCCAATGTCTCTCTCTACCAGGTCACCTGAGATAATAGGATGCAAACAGAAGGGTGGCCACATTTCACCTTTGCCCGCTTCTCATTCTCTCTGAAGTCACAAGGTGATTCATTTGGGGCACCTATTGTTTTTTTATAGGCATTAAATACAGTTCCCGAAGCATGTGGAGTTTTCTGCTGTTGTTGTTTAGTGATGGAAGCCACAGTAATGTGTTTTGAAAACGGTTTCTTTTTTCTTAGCCTCTCCTTGCAAAGTGCTCTCCGCTCTGTCAGCCTGATCAGGGGACTGAGCTTTCTAAAGCCCAGGCCGCCTTTTCTTCCACATCCGCCCCCCAGGAGCCCTCAATTTCCACTAGACATCTCAATGGTACCAACCCTGCATTTTGCAGCGTTCTTCCGTGTGTGTGTGTGTGTGTGTGTGTGTGTGTGTGTGTGTGTGTGAAAGCCATACCTCTTACCTCCTCTTCCTGCAGGGGTCCCAAAGGGTCATCAGACTTTCAATGGCCACCAGCAAGTCCTATAAAAGCAGCAGTGACCCTCTAGAGCAGTCAAATCTTTAAATAGGATTTGGGATTTAATGCTGTATATTTTTAAAGGAAAGAAATAAGAATTGTTAAATACCCAAAAAAATGCATGTCTTGAAGCCAATTCAGACTCTGCCTTGGGGGGGGGGAAGAAAAAAACAGGAAAGATAAAGTTTTGGGGGGGAAAAAAACAGACAAGATCTCAGCCTAATTAAGAAAGGCATATGTTAGGTGCAGCCAGACTAAAAGTCTGGACTGAAAAGAAGCCTTTCAGTGGGTGACTGCTGTGGAAAAGGAACAAAACTAAAAGAAGGGAAGGAAGGCGCCTAGAGTCAAGAATTATGTGATCTAAAAAAAAAAAAAAAGAATTATGTCATGATGTGGTATGAGTTGTAGCCTGAAAACTCCAGAAACCTTCTCATTCTAAATTCTCAGGCCCAGGGCAAAAAGGTCCAGGAGAGGCTTTTCTACCTTTTGCTAATAAAATTATCAATGCTCCCTGCAGCAGTGGGAAACCTGTCCTTTAGCCACTGTCTCAGACACACGGAGATTCTTCTGGCCTGGGCCACTTCTTACAGTGGAGTTCTGTTTACACAGCTTGTCTTAAACCCACAGCGACTGCTTCTTCTTCCACTTGGGCCACCCTGTGAACACTCAAGTTGGCATACTCTTCCGAAAGAAATAATCAGCTTATATTTCCACGTCCTCTGACCCATCTCCATAGCCCAAGCCATTGTGCGCTGAGCATGATGGGTTTCTCAGTGACATCTATTTTCCTCTCTCTTAGAGGGACAGAGAGAAAACTTAGTCCTATTCCAAGGCCAACGAGGCTTTTGAAATGAAGTCTAATTCAGTAGGTGACATCCTCATCTTGGCTGCCCCTTCTCCCTCAGGTTTGCTCTTTCAGTGTCAACACTCAGTTATACCCCAGGACGGAGTTGTGGGGACGGCCTCCTCAGAAGCAGTGTGGGCGGCTCATACAAAATCATACACAGTGCTGTAAGCAGCGCTTGACTTGATTCCTCCCCACTTCAAGCAGGTCTCTAAAAGCAAAAATGACCTACGTTTCGTGTTGGGGAAACTATTTGGATATTAAATTATTCACCAGCCCAGATCTCTCATTGGCCCACCAGTGAAGCATCTGGATTTCCATGCAAACCACCAACAGTTTTGGTCTGCATGTCTCTTGTTCCCCAGTTCTCCCTGACCGGGCCTGGCCCCTTTTGCTTTCCAGAGAGACAGCCTGGGGAAGGCAGTTTCTGATCACGCATGCTTGTTGTCTGAGCTGGTGTTACCAGAAAGCTGGGCTCCAGCCTCCCAGGCAGTACAGGTAGGGGTAGTGAGGATAGCTAGTGTACATGGAGAGGAGGGAGGCCGGGGAGAAGCCCTCCTCTTTCAGGGCTGGCAAGGAGGAGTGCTTCTCCAGGCTGCCCAGGTCCGAGGTGAGCTGCTTTCGCTTGGTCTTATAGCGTCTGTTCTGGAACCATATTTTCACTTGGGTCTCCGTGAGCTTGAGGTTCTTGGCCAGGTGAGCCCTTTCAGGGGCGGACAGGTACTTCTGGTGGCTGAACTTCTTCTCTAACTCAATGACCTGAGTGTGGGAGAAGGCAGCGCGGGAGCGCTTTGGCGGCTGCTTGGGGGTTTGGGGAAGGCTCGGCGAGGCGCCTGAAGTGTTTTCACAGTCCAACAGATACGTCTCCAAGAGCCTATCTGGAAAGGAGAGGGGAGAGGGCAGGATGGGTAGGAAAAAGTTACATGTTAGCAGGGAAGAGAACAGAATTCAATCCACCCTTCTTTCTTCAGGGAGGGAACAAACAGCCCACTGTCATCTTGGATACATTTCACTTTTTTCACATGCCTAAGGAGCTCTCCCGCGTGGGGAGTGAGTGGCTATGTATTCGTTTTCTAACAGCTATCAAGAGCCCAAAGTAAGAAGCGGTTCGTGGTAGAACTTCCTACCAAGTCATCCAAAATTAAATAGGGATTCTGGGTACGTGTACTGAAGAACGGTGAGGGAAGAAGACACGGAGAAATAAGATGCTTCCTGAAGGACCTAAGGCATCTTGCGTTAACACCTGGGTGACAAGAGAGGGCTTGTGTGACAGGAGAGGCTGTGGGGGCTAATGGCAAGCTACTTCTCTGGCTTTAATTCCCATTTTTTCTCTAAAGAGACGTTAGGATGCCTCATAAGAAGTGATGGGAAAGAAAATAAGTCTACTCTCAATGTTCCTGCGGTGATGTATTTCCAGAAGACCGGAGGGAACTTCCAAATTTACTACTGCCAGTGGGATTGGGAAGTAAGGGGGGGGGGGTCTTTGCTGGGCAAGCCCTAATGTATTTATATTAATAAGTAATTATCAGCTATTTGTTATGTCAATTACGGTAACTGCCAAGAGGTAGCGCAGGGCCGGTGCGGATCAAGGGTCGCGCAATGGTTGGGAGCTGGGGTTGGGGTTTCACCTGGGACGCGCGGGAGGGCGATGGGGGCTGCGTGTGCGCTCGCTGTTGAGCCCGGGGTTGCCGCGGCTCCCCGAGCCCGTGGCACAGTGAGGGCGAGTCGGGCGGATGTCTACATCCTGCGCCGTCCTGACCCTAGGGCTCGGGGTTCATCTCCGAGGCGCGTCCGCGGCGGGAGGCGGTGAGGTCCCCACGCACGTAGCAGCGGGCCCGCATCCCTGCTGCCGGCACTCCCGGAGGTGCGCCTGGGACTCGCCCTCACGCCCGCGCAGCCTTCGGGCCGCTCCGCCCTCTGCAGGACCCCACCCGGCGCAGCCCAGCCTCCCCAGCTTCACCGGCTTACCTGACTCCGTCTCCGCCGGCGGTTCGGCCTTCACCCGCGCGGCGCAGGGCCGGGCACTCCGCTCGTCCTCTTGCGCCCTGGCGCCACCTCTTCCCTCCTCCGGCTCCGGCTCTGGGTGTTGCCTGGGGACCGGCTGGCGAGGAAGCTGCGGTGGGGCCCGGGGCTGCGAGCTGGCCGTGGGGCCGCCGTCCCGCAGGATGTCCTGGATGAGGAAGGAGGTGAGTGGCTTGGCCTGAGTGGCCGCCCCCGCCTCCCCCGGCCGCAGCTCCGGAGCTCTGAGCATCCCGGCAGCGACGCAGCCCCGGCGCCCTCGCTTGGGACCCGGGAGGCGGCGGCTGCGCGTGTGGCGACCGCCCCACTTTCACTTTCCGCAGCCCGCGCGCGCTTATACCCCTGGGGCGCGCGCCGCGCGGCATCCCCATTGGCCGCGGGGACCCAGACCGCGCCGCCGATTGGTCGCTGCTGCTCCAGGTGAGGGGGGCGGGAGAAGGGGGGTACTTCGCACCGTCTCTGTCCTCTCTTCCCTAGAGGATCCCTTCCCCGATTCCTTCTATCCCCTGGCTCGCCTCCCTATGTCGCTGTCCCAGGCTGGTAACGAAAACCAAAGCAGGTCTCCTCTGCCCAACCCACAACAGAATATTTAGACAGTTCTGAGGAGTAATGATGCAGAAGAGAAATACGCCATTTAGCTCTCCTAGACTGTTGAAGTGCCTTTACTCGCAAAGTGGGGCAATTACCACCATCCCAATTTACAGGTGAGAATTCCGGGTGCCCCGTGAAAAGGAGAGATTGGTTGCAAAGCTGGATCTACTAACGTTCTCAACGAGGCACAGCAACTAAGTGCAATGCCTGACCCCGGGCTGGATTCTGTACTGGACATTATTGGGGCCACTGATAAAGTGGAATAGGAACGATGGTTTAAAGTATTGAATCAATGTTAAATTTACCGAACTTGATAGCAGTACTATGATTATATTAAATAATATTATCAGGAAATAAACACTAAAGTGTGCAGGGGCCCACGATGTGTGTAACTTGCCTTTAAATGATTCAGAAACAATGACATAGATGATAGATCCCACATGATAAAGTGGATAGGTTAATACAAGTATATTAACAATTGGTTAATCTGGTATGCAGGTGTTCTTTTGAACTATTTTTTATTTATGAAACTTTTCTGTACGTTCTGGTCTAAGGCACCTTCCATTTGACTACAGATTTTCCGAAAAAAGATAGTATGTTGTGTGTCTGGGAAAGAGAGAGGGTGTAGGTTATTGTGAATGAAGCAAGCACCAAAGAGAACTATGCTGTGCAAAGGAACACCTTTGGCAAAGATGATTTTCTTCTCTCGTTTTTTCATTTCAAGAAAATTTTAAGCATTTTCTTTTGAAATAGTTATACACACAGGAATTTGTAAAAATTGGTACCCCCAGCTTACCCCAATGATGACATATTCTATAACTGCACTACAATATAAAAACCAGGAACTTGACATCAGTACATTACTATTATCTATACTACAGATCTTATTTTAATCATTTTTAAACCTGCATTCATTTATGTGTGCATAGCTCTATGCAATTTCGTCACATGTATAGAGTCTTGTAATTCCACAATCAAGATACAGAATTGTACCATCAGCATAGAAGAACTCTCTCTGCTAGCTCTATATTTGGGGACCCAAGCCCCACCTTTCTACTCTAAGCCCTGGCAATCACTTATCTGTTCTCCATCTCTGTAGTTTTACCCTTTGGAGAATGTTGTATAAATAGAATCAAACATCATACAATATGTAACCTTTTGGAATTGGCTTTTATCACTCAGCATAATGCCCCTGAGGTCCACTCAGATTGTTGCACGTATTAAGAGTTAATACTTTGGTTATTGCTAAATGGTATTTCATTGTATGGATCTACCAGTGTTTGTTTAACCATCTACCCACTGAAGGACAATTGATCTGTTTCCAGTTTTTTGCTGTTATGAATGAAAGTGCTGTGAACATTCGCGTGCAGTTTTTTTTTAATTTTCAATTACAGCTGACATTCAGCTTTATTTTATATTAATTTCAGGTGTACAGCATAGTGGTTAGACATTTATATAATTTACAAAGTGAACATTTTTGTGAACACAAGTTTTCATTTCTCTGTGATACATATCCAAAGTGCAGTTGCTAGCTTGTATGGTAACTGCATGTTTAGTCTTTGAAGAAACTGCCAAACTATTTTCCAGATCTCCACCAGCAGTATATGAGAGTTCCAGTTTCTCTACATCCTAATCAGCATTTGGTGTTATCATTGTTTTTTATTTTAGCCATTCTAATAGGTGTGTAGTAATATCTCATTGTGTTTTAAATTTTTAATTTGTATTTCCCAAATGGCTAATGATATTGAACACCTTTTTATGTACTTCTTTGCCATCCATATCTTCTCTTTGGTGAAATATCTGTTCAATATTTTTGCTTCTGTTATGATTGGATTTTTGGGGATTTTGCTGTTGAATTTTGATAGTTCTTTATACAGTAATACCTTGGTTTGCAAGTGTAATTTGTTCCGGAAACAAATTACTTGTATTGCAAGACATCGCTCATTTACCACATTAAAATGTATTAGAAATGTTTGCTCATCTTGTGGAGCACTCACAAACCAAGTTACTCGCAATTCAGTTTTACTGTATATTCTATTTATAAACCTTTGTTGAATATGTGGCCTGCACATATTTTCTCTTAGTTGTACCTTTTTGTCTTTTAACAGCATATTTCACAGTACAAAACTTTTAAATTTTGGTAGAGCCCAATTTATTAAATTTTTTTTTATTTTACAGATTTTGCTCTTGGTGTCATGCCTGAGAACTCTTTGCTTATCTCTAGGTGCAAAAGATGCTTCTCCTGTGTCATTTTTCTGAAGTTTTCTATTTTACCTTTAAATCCATGATCTATTCTGAATTAATTTTTGTATATGGTGTGAGTTTTAGGTTGAGGTGGCTTCTTTTCATTTAAAAATTTAGAGATTGGTGGCATTTCAAATCAGTGGGGGAAATGTGAATTATTTAATAACTAGTACTGCCATTTGGAAAAAATAAAGTTCTATTCTTATAACAAAATAAATTCCAGATGGCCCAAAGATTTAAAATATAAACAGGCACATTAAAAAAAAAAACGTTTAACCACACTCATCATTAGAGAAATGCAAATCAAAACCACATTGAGATACCCTTTTTCCACCTATCAGATTGGTGGAGGTTAAAAAGATGGATAATATCCAGCGCTGGTTGGGTGCGGAAGAACAGTTGTTCTCATACTAAGTTGGAGGGAGAGTAAATCAGCTTTGTATATTTGGATAACATCTTGGCAAAATCTGTGAAAATTAAAACCGAACATATCCTTTGACACAGATATTCCATGCTTAGAGATTTACCCTAGAAATATACAAATACATATTGTACTGACTTGTGAAAATAACCTCAATTTGGTCAGAGACTGATTTCAAGTTGCAAAAGAAAGTTATAGAATGAACCCATTGTGTAAAAAAAAAATGTTACAAGTTATCAATATAAGATTTTGCATCTGAGTATTTTAACATGTAGAATATTTCTGGAAGGATATAAATATCTCAAAATAGAGCAAATAACCTGTGATCAGTGAGATGGAGATAGCATGTTGGGAGAAGAAACGGGGGAAAGCAGAACAAGGGGCATTTCCTTGTACTAATTTATAATTTAAAAAAATAAAAAAATTAGAGCTGGAAGTGAGCTTGGGCTCAGTTCTGCTGCCACCATCTCCTCAGAATGGGGACATAGCTTCTGGCACTTTCCCTCACCTTACTTTACCTGTCCTTCCTTCTTTTTGTGCTTTGTATTTTGGGTGTTTATTGAATGGGTCCTCTCTCCATTAGACTGTGAGCTCTATGAGCAGAACTGTGTCATCTTCATATTTATATTATTTCTGACACCTGGTTTAGTTTTTTTTTTTTTGCACATAGAAGGTGCTCAGTAAATGTTTGCCAGCTGGATGTCCAGCTTTGGGTACTATGAGGCATCTCGCTGACTGGCAGCAATTCCATGAGGGACCACAGGGTCCAAGGCAAATCTCAGTGTGAGGTCTGTGCTGCTCCCTGTGCCATGTCTTATGCAGCTTAAACTGGGTGAAATGATCAAGGGCAATCAGGAAGATGCAAAGAGGCTTCGGGGGCCTCTTTAGATGGAATAGGATTCCAGAGAAGAATAAACAGTCCCCCAAAGATGTCCCCTCCCCAATCCCTGTAACTTGTGGATATGTTATACAGAAGGCAAGGGAGAGTTCAGGTTGCAGATGGAATTAAAGTTGCTAATCAGCTGGCCTTGAGATGAGAAGATTACGTATTCTGTATTACCCAGGTGAGGCTGATGTAATAACAATGGCGTCCTTGTCAGTAAAAGAGGAGGCAAGGGAGAGTCAGAAAATGTGACGCTGAAGGTTAGTTAGTGATGGGATGCGAGAAAGACTCAAATGGCCTTTGCTGGCTTTGAAGGTGGAAGGGGGAACAAGGTGTGAGCTGAGGAATGTGGACAGCTTCTAGAAGCTGGAAAAGGCTAGAAATGGAGTCTCCCCTTAAACTTCTAGAAAGAACACAGCTCTGCCAACACCTTGATTTTGACCCAATACTACCCATTTTGGACTTCATACCTCTAGAAACAAATACAGGGGCATTTATAAAAGGATGCAGGAATGATGAGAGAAGGATTTCCAGCTCTGTTTTGATATGAACTTTGGGTCCTATAATAATAATAATTATTATTATTATTATTTTATTTGAAATACACATTTTGACCTATAATGTTATTCTTTCATTAAAACTTTCTTCTTTGCATATTTTCTTCCAGTCTTCTGTCGTATTCAATGGTAGGATAAATGTCATTTTTACCCTGTTTTTTTTCCTTCCAACTTCATGTTATATCATAAACATTTATAATATAATGATCAGCAGGAATATATTGCAGCATTCCATATTTTAGAAGCCATCTGGATCCAAAGACATTTAGAGCTGGAAGGGACCTTGGGATCACCGAATAAAATTTCTTGGTTTTCTAGGCAAGAACCTGAGATTTATAGAGCTATAACTGGAAGTGTAGTCTCTTAAACGTGTAGCCCAAACACTTTCATTGCATCACCTTCCATCTTTCCATCTACCCAACGTGCCTCCAGTGCTACCCCTCCAGTGTGGAAAGTGGGAGCAGACTTTATAATTCTAAAAATGTATATAAATGTATTTTTTAAATGTACCCAGGATTTGTTTTAAGCCAGTGTGGTAATACATGCAGACACAGGAACGACTGTCACGAAGGAGGTTTTTGTACCCACAGGTCCCTAGAAACGGGAATCACAACACTCCGTGCAAATCCACATGGGAAGGCACCAGGGTCAGGAGGACAAGGGGTGAGGGGAAAGCGTGGATACAAGCCTTTATTGTGGCTTTTGTGGGAAGTGATGAGCAGGGTTTGTATTGGAGAGTTGGAATAATGTCAGCAGACTCCGGGCTATGAGGGTGGTCTCCATTTATTTGGTACCTGGCCCTGGGTGACTTGGGGCAGCAGGAGTGTTGACTTGATGGGTGAGAGCTAGATAAAGGAGATGGTTGGGATGTGGACTCAAGATTGGTTGGTTTGCATATCAAAGGCATCCTTGCAGGCAAGTTGTTCACTATTTCTAGGAATTAGCAAACTCTGGGAGGGACAGTTCACCCCAGGGTTTGCCAAGCCCCAAGATATCCAGACATCACAAAATATAGAGAAAAAAAATCCATGATTAATACAAAATGCTTCATTAGCCTGCATCATTTTCAAGGCACACATTTCTTTTAAAATATGTGTCAAGGCCTTCTGGGGATTGCCACACCAAGTTTATGCTTTACCTACACATATGTGTGTTTTCCAGGAAGCACTTTGTATCGGCTTTGCTAATTCAGAAAAAAAAAAAAAGAAAAGAAAAAGAAAAAAGGGGAATCTATCCCAACGACCACCACAACAAAAAGGGCTATAAGCCTTCCACCCACCAACAAGGTTTATAAGACTTCCGAGAAGGTAACAGTCCCACTTAATGATGTCCAGATGGAGGTGGAAGAGGCTGAGGAATAATCCCCAGGTGTAACTCAGTGGGTGGCAGAGCTGCCAGGGTACAACTTCAGGTGCATAGTTAGTTCCCTAAAGGCTACCTGCTGATGGCCTAAATGAAGGAGATGGTTGGGGTATGGTCTTCTTCCTCTTCTTCCTCTTTTCTTTTTTATGCCCTAGCCCCAGCCCCCTGTTCCACTTCCCAGTCCTAATGGGTCTAGATGGACCTCAGTGAGAGCAGACACCCTGATTTTCTCACATGGCAGCTCTTAGCATCCTCACTGTGAAACAGGCCACCTAGGCACAGTGCCCGTCCTTCTGGAATTCGCTTTCCTGGGTAAGGAGGGGCGGGGATGAGAGAATATTTTCCTCAGTGCCCTTGGAAGTTCAGTGATATTGCAATTCAGACGTATGTCTTCATTATCATTCTGAGCTGGAATGGAACATTAAAATGCAGGGTCCATCTTACTAGAAAAGATCCTGTTTGCTTCCCCATCCTCATGTCCTCCCTCGCAGTAAAACTGAAGACTTTTTTTAGCCCATGTGGAGAAAAGGATTTTTGGAAGCAGCTTCAGGGAGTTCAAGGTGTCTTAGAACCCCTGAGCAGCTATGGGAGGGGTTTGCTTTTTTTTGGAAGGACAGTGGCTAATAGAGTCCCGTCTCCAACCTCTGTGCATGCTGGGTGTACACTTGCCGTGTTTTGTGTATTTTCACCGGTTCAGTTTCCACCCGAAGACTCGGTTGACCTCTCCAGCCTGTTGATGGCCCTGCCACTCCCTTGGGCATTTAATCCTCTGTAGCCTTGTAGCATGTAATCATTTCATGCGTACCAGTTTTGTTGTTAGCCTCAGTGAAGGTCAGGGCTGTGTCTCAGCATCCCCAGGAAAGGGGAGAAAAAACGGACATACGTTGAATGCACACTCTAGATTGGATTAATCTGCACTATGACCCACTGGGGATCATTTTTTACTGAAAAGGAGACAGATGCTCAGAGACTGAAGGTAACATGTGCAGGTTCTCACAGCTGATCCAAGCTGTCCAGACTCCAAAGCCAGGGCCTTCCCCACTAGGCCATGCACTAGACACACAGCCAGCGTGCGGTAGACATCTGGCCTCGGGTTGTAGTGATCTCCCATTGCCTGTTCCAGAGTCCCTCGCCCAGCCTGCCCTATTTCCTTGCTTCTCTCTCTCTTCTCCCATGGGAGCATGATAGGCCGAGCCATCAAAAGGAGGGACAAAGAGACAAATTAAACCACCCTCCACAAGGTCAGCCTGGACCACAGGCATCTCTCCTGGAGTAGTGGTTCAAAGGCGTTGGCTCCCCTCTGATATCACTCGGTGCCCTGCATTTTCCCGTGTGGCATTTGGATTAGGATAGTTGTCATGCGTTAATGTGAAAATGCTCTGCGAGTTTGGCGACACATTAAATTACCCTCAGTTACACAATGGCATGAGCTAGTCAGACTTTTGTTTTCCAACTGGTGGTTAGCAGAGTGCAGAGCCACAGGATATGAGAGAGGTGGCACGAGAGAGGAGGGGCAGGACCCAGCCCAGAGCTCAGGAAAGCTAGTCTGGAGAGTGGCGGGGGGTGGGGGTGGGGAGAGCACCCTGGGTGACTAGGCCAGTGCTCCTCAGACTTGGAGGTGCATACAGATTACCCAGGGATCTTGTTAAAATGCAGGTTCTGCCTCAGTAGGTCTCAGTGGGTCCTAAAAGTCTGATTTCCAACAAGTTCCCAGGTGATCCCACTGCTGCTGGTCCAAGGACACTCTCCACCCCTTGAGTAGCAAATAGCTGAGGGCTTTGAGCAGCTCCCAGAGGGAGAATGGAGGGTGCCATGAGGAGAGGTGGAGGCCAGTGTAGACCCAGGTGACCTACTCCATTTTTTTTTCTTTGAGGAACTCCAGACCTTGTATGTGCCTCTACCCTTTACCTCACTCTGAAACCATTCATGTTTCAAGTCCCATACCTGCCCAAAGGCCCCTCTCCCTTGATCCTGAGATCCTTTAAGAAGATCTGTTCCTCCAACTCTTAGCTGTTTATGCCGCATTTTCCTGCAGGCCTCTCTGTATAGCAAAGGGGATTAGGGTTTGGGAAACGGTGCTAGCAGATAATAACTCAACCTCATATGCCCCTCTTCAATGCTTATGGCCCAAGAAAAGCCATTGGGGAAGATTTATTGGGCAATAGGAACCCAAGAGTATTTTGCTAAGGGTGACCCGCTCACCTCCCCTCTGCCCCCTTCATGGCTGCCTGTTCCTGGAGAGCCCGAAGCAGCAGGGCTGCATCTGCAGAAGTCTCCTTGTGTACTAACTGGGTGGCCTTGGTCCCTTCATGCCTGGTCTGCTCAACAGCTTAACAGAGGCCTCACGGGAGACATGCTGGGGGCTGTTTGTCTAGTGAAGGAGGCTCTGACCTTCCCACATCACTCGGGCTGCCAGAAGCAATTTGAGACCTATTCTCTCCCACTCCCTCCAGTTCTCAGCATTCCCCATAAAACTGAGCAGAGGCTGCCATAAGTGGTACCCCAAAATGATGGTATCCAGGGCAGGTGATCATCTGAGAAGGGGGCAGAGCCAATTTCTGGGGATGGCGTGGGTGGACATGCCTGTTGGTGAGAGGCTGGGGGCTGAGACTCTGCTTGGCTTTCCAGAGGGTCCTATGACCCCTGTGACCAGCCAGGGCCTGGGGAGCCAGAGAGGCTATCCCACAAAGAAAACTGCTTTTCCCCCAGAACTACCAACCAGGGCTTCTGTCACAGACACGTTCCTGAGACTTATTTGGGACAACACAGCCACAGACCACTGGGCAGGGAGTGAGTGGCTAGGCCAAGGGTTCGTATTTGGCCTGAGGCAAGTCCTGCCCCTGTGGGAGGCAACATAGGTGAGGTCATGCTGGTGTTTTCGTAGTTTGTGAGGGGAATGGCCACCCAGACATGTGGGTAAGGAAGGGCAGAGCCTTCTAGAAAACCCGCAGCACCCTGATGCAGGGAATTCTCTGGGCATCAGCAAAGCCTTTCACCCCATTCATATATTTATCCGGATTGCCATCCTCTCTGAAGGGGCTTGAGGACAGGAAAGTGGGGAAATCGGGAATAATTTGGAAGGCATGGCGACAGCTATGCTGAAAGGAAGGAAATGGGTAGAACCAGGAAACGCTGTGGCATTCCTATTTAAAAGCTCAAAGAATTGGCTGTTTTGCGACCTTAACCATCATTTTAGAAGTGGGGAAACTGAGGTTCGGAGAATCTAAATGACTCATCTAAAAATCCCGTGTTAGTGACCAAGCCAGAACTTTAACCCAGGTCTCCCAATGGGTAAGTCAGTTTTATTTCTATTGCCTGAAACATGTGATTTTTATTTTAGAATGTTTTAAAACAGTCCAAAAATGCAGAGGTAATCACTATAATTTAATTTATTTCATGTTTTTTTAAAAAAAGAAATAAAATGTTATAGGCACAGCTAAAGTCCTGTTGCCAGTGTTTTATATCTATGACATATCAACAGACATGTTAAGGCCTTTTTTAAAAAACACCTGTTCGCATATCTTTTTGTCAGAAGCCGCAGGTAGCTGATTGGTAAGTAGAAAAACTGATGGGTCCGATCAAGCATGACACTGCTTTTTCCCCAGGGACCTCTGACCGAAGGAACCCGGCTAGAGGAGATGTGGGGAGGGGAGGGTGGGGAGTGAAGTGGGGTGGCAGGAGGGGTCCAGCCTAACCAGGTGGTCTTAAGAGTCGGGTCTGGGGGTGGGGACCTGGCCTCTCATTGCCGAGCTTTGCTCAAGGCCCCTGAGAAACTAGGCCCGATGGACACAGTGGGCCCATTTCTCATGGATCTCCCCTTCACAGTGCCCCTGCCATTTGGTGCCATCCGCGTTTTGAGCAGGAGAAAAAGTGTGGAAAGAGGGATCAGGGATGGGGATCCCACAATGGAGAGGAAGAAAGCCTGGTGAGATACCTGGTCTTGACAGACAGACTTACCCGCCCCCACCAGTGAGGGCTCCACCCTGAGGGGGGAGGCAGGCCCATTTAATATCCAGACTTTTTAGGGTGGCCTAGGATTTCATGGGGACTGCATAAAATAGGTCTTTCTGAACTAGTGAGTGTCAGCGATACAGAAATCCTTGGCTTTGCACCAAAACAGTAGTAGCCAACACCGGACACTTAAAATGTGCCATTGACAGTCCTTGTCCTGTATTAAGTCACTTAGTCCTCACAAAAACCCTATGAATAGATATTATTGTACCCCCACTTTACGGAAGAGGACACTGAGGCACAGAGAAGTTGCCCAACTTTGCTGCAGCCACTCAGCTAATAAATGACAAAGCTAAGATGCGTGTGGAGCCGCCTGGCCCGAATCTGGCTTGTTTCACCGACAGGTGATGATGCTTTTTGTTGGTGTCACTGTGGGCCGGGGTCCTCGCAGAGAAGACAACACCACATCCTCAAGGCGTGAGTGAAAATTGTCCCTGGAGTTAACACGTGACATAAATTGGTAAGAGGAGTGTACGTTTGGGGTAACCCCAAGGATACACTGTCTGCCCTCAGTGAGCTTAGAGTCCAACTGGGAAATAAGATGCCATGGAAAGGCAGCCTTCATCGCTCGTGTGTCTCTGAGATTACCCACCCAAACTCAGGAAACAATAGATTACGTGGAATAAGAATGCATGTATATGTGGTAAAAAAAACCAAAAAAAAAACGTGGAGAAGTGATCCATGCTAACTTGGGGGTGTGGTTACCTCTGGGAGGGAGTGAGGAGTATAGGGTTGGGATGGGGCGTTAGTTGTATCTGCATTGTTTTATGTCTTTAGGGCAATATTTTAAGCAGAAAATAAATAATCACAATCAATAAACATTTCTTAAACCTTGTTAGTCCCTGGAGATAACCAACTATGAGACCTGGTTCTGGCCCAGGAGGAGTTTATACTCTGTTTGAGTAGACAGACACCTCCAGGAAAGACAATGAAACTTGCAGGGGGTCCCAGGCACTAGGTGTCAAGTCATAGTGGACAGCAAGGGCTGTAGGAATTCCCCAGCTGTAAAATTAAAAGGGTGGACTGGATTATACTATTATTGTTATATCATTATAACATATATACTTACATATTAGTGTATTAGCAGCAGGACACTTTGCAGATGAAATTTTACATGGATACCAAACACATGACAGATAAAGGCGAATCTGTAGCCACTGAGCAGAAGCACACACAGCCAGCATCTATTTGCCCCAGTGTTGTCCTGAGACCCCTTGTCATGTTTCACAACCTGGTTTGAAAACCACTAGACAAGGGGCCTCTTCAACTCACTCTCAAAGACTGACAGCTTCAGGATGGAAGGCTTCATGGAGGAGGTGGGCTTTCAAAAGGGCCTGGGCACATGGAGAAGACTGGGGCAGGCGGAGAAGGAGGGCCTGCCTGGTAAAGGACGCAGCTTCAACCACCACACAGAAGAGTTTATACACAACAGGCCACTCAGGGGCTATGGAGGGTTTGGAGCAGAGGGAAGTGATATGGTCAAATGTATGTTTTAGAAAGACAGTGCTGGTGGAAGTGATGGCCAGTTCTGAGGCTGACCCAGAACAGTGAGAGAGAGGTGAAAGAAGGTAGGCCTGTGCCTTCTGCAAAGGAACAGCTGGTTTGGGGGCTACAGGGTGGGCTTTGGGCTCCAAGAGGCCTAGTTTAAAATCTCAGTTCTGCCACTTTTCAGGTGCATGTTTCTTAGCCTCCACTGGCCTATGTCACCTCCTCCGATAAGAGAGAGTGACAACAGCTGGCCACTGTGATGAACTATACTGCAGACTGAATGCGGATCTATATGTCAAGTACTTAGGTCAGTGTCCAGGCCAAGGAGTGCTCCAGCCAACACTGTCCCTGACCCCCAGTGGATCATGTCACTTTCCCCACCAGGACAGAGGGAGGAGGCAGTAGGCCAGACCGTCGCCAGCTCACCCTGGACACGCTTTGTCAACAGTTCCACCATCCAACCTCTAAGCTGACAGTGCTTGAGGAGCAAAAAATGCTTTGTGTGAAGTCAGTTTCAGCCTGGAGAGCATCATTGGATGAATTCCGCATGTACTACCCCTGGGTACACAGTCATCCTGAAGGTAGGGCCTCTGTTAAGTTCACTTTGGGGGCTGAGTTGATGGGAGCTGCTGAGGGGGAAGAGAGGCAGGCGTCCCAGGAGCAGAGCCTTTTGTGGATGGTGTGGAACCAAAGTCCCGCTCCCTGCACGCCTGTCTGCACTCGCTGCCTATCATTTGTACACAGAGGGCTGCTCAGGCCAAAACAAAGGCTAGGGCAGGTGGCAGAGGACCGCTATAGGCTTAGAGGCCAGTGCAGATGGCATCACAGTGTCTCCAGCTGCCCCAGGGACAGTGGGTGTGCATGCATACCAAAACCAGTATTTATGGACTGGTGTTGATGCACATCATCCTCTGACAATTTTGATCTTCCTGGGCAGCGTCATGCCCGTCTTCTTCTCTTATGGACCCCTGTGTCACGGCCCAGTTGCTACTGCTTGCAGCCTGGGAGCAAGCCGACAGATGCACCCCAGCCTTGGCCCTGCTCTGTTGGTCAGAAGGATATTACTCTATCAGGTAGGAGAGTAATGAGGCTCAAGGACTCCCATATTTCTTCACTCCTCAGATAAGAGATGCTGCTATGAAAGGGTCAGGATTAAGGGGATTCCAGGAGAGGAGGGTGGGTTACAAGTTCCACAGTCCTCCAGGATGCTGATAAGAGATAAAATCTACCTCTCAGAGAGAGGTCATGCAACACGAAGGTGGCATTAGTGGCGGGCCTTCTGTTATGGGAATGTCTTCGTTGCCCCTGTTTTCCATTTGTTGCCTCAGAGATGATAATACGGCCAGAATGAAATGGTGCAAAGTGATACCTGTCCTGGAAGGATTAGTGTGGGCCACTTTTTTAGATATATGGCATGTCAAACACGTGGAGGCACTCTAGTTGCATCCTGGGCTGTGCCTAGGAAGACAGGATGTGAACACATTGCACTGCTAGTCCAGCCCTCACCCCTGTAAGCCCTACTCTCATAAGGAACTACTGAAATATTCATGTGAAGATTACCAGCACCGGGATGGCCCTAGGGCAGTACAGCTCTCAAGAAGATGGTATTTGGCAGCTGAGGTTGACTTTTCAAAAGCACTCCCCCACCTGTCATCTTGCCTGGTGCTCACTGAACCTGTGATGAGGAGGAGGTGACTTAGCCTTTGCACGGGGAGTGGGCAGGAGAATGCTCTTTCCTCTCTGATTATGGAGCTGGAAGGATGTGATTCTGAGTTGCCAGTGGCCATGTGCCTGGCTGTGGCTTCAGTCAGCCCGAGACAGTGAAGTCAACTGCTCAGAGACAAGCAGAGCTGAGAGGTGGGTGGGGGGGACCCTGGATGAGCCCCGGTTTCAGCCAGCTTCACCTTCGGCCTTCCTCATCTTCAGTTCTATGGGCCAAGAAAGCGATTTGAAATTTTTGCTCATGAGTTAGGTTCCTGTCACTTACAACTCAGAGAGTCGCAGATAACCACTGGTTTAACTAACTCCATTTTACCCAAGATGAAGGTGAAGCTGGGAGAGATGAAAGAACTCATCCTCCAGTGCGGAGCTGGTCAGTTACTTGACAGGGCCAGCCCAGAATCCAGCAGATTCAATTACACCAGCGGTTCTCAAACCTTCCTAAAGCCGCAACCCCTTAATAGAGTTCCTCATGTTGTGGTGACCCCCAACCATAAAATTATTTTCATTGCTACTCTATAACTGTAATTTTGCTACTGCTATGAATTGTAATGTAAATACCTTTTTGTTTTCCGATGGTCTTAGGGGACCTCTGTGAAAGGGTCGTTCGACCCTCAAAGGGGTCGCGACCCACAGGTTGAGAACCGCTGAATTACACTGATTCTCAAAGCAGTCCTCAACTCAGGAACAGTCATGAACCTCTGCCCTGAGTCAAGAACAGTTCAACGTGCAGGAGCTGATCAGATCGCTTTTCCTTCAGGGTGTTTGTGTAAGAGCCTGGAGAGGAGGTCTAAGCAAGGGCAGAGTGGCAGCCTAATTCCCTCGCAAGGCTGGCTTTACCAGCCCTTCAGAGCTGCTGTGATACACCCAGACAGCATGGTTTAGATACACAAGTTTAAACCAGGACAGAGGACTTGTAAACAAGGTCAGTGGGTTTATATTCAGACCCTAACTTACAAGCTGTGTGACCTTGGGTAGGTCCCTTACTTTCCCTTGTTTCTTCGGCTGTGTGAGAAGAATACTTTCAAATACGGAGATTAAAGGAGACACTATTTGTGAAGGACATCACTGGATTGGAAAGCACCCCACGCACCTTGGAGCCACCAGCATCATTCGTATTTGTCACACTGAAACCATGGCCAACAGCTGGTGTCTATGGAGGCCTTAATCTGTCGAGAATCTATCGATTCACTGTCTCCTTCTGTTCACTTTCAACTGTCAATATTGAAACAGGAAGGTGAAGGGCATCATGTGAAAATGAAAGCTGAAACATTGCTCAAAGCCAAAAGCAAAGGCTTTGGGTGGGGTCCCAAGGAATTTGGGGAATTCCCTTTTTCCCATAGTGGGGAAACTGGAGGCAATGGTGTCCTCTAGTGGGCAGTTTAAGTTCTGCAAGAAATGTCTGCAGGTTACACACACTTGGTGCCATTATCTCCAACACAAATGTTCTGGGATTGCACGTAATACTTTTATCTGATGTATTTGAAGGACTGATTCTGAATGCAGGTGTCCCTGGGTGGAAAGCAAATCTCATGGGAATCACTGTGAACGCTTACTCTCAAACATCTGAAGGTGCTTCTTAGGCCAGACCTTTCCCCACTGACAATTCTCTTTGGGGTTTGGATGGAAATATTTGCATCAGTCAGACAGCACATATTCGTTGCTCGATCATGAGCAAATACAGCTGTATGTTTAGGTAGTTACATAGCAATCAGCAGCAGCAGCAGCCTGTAATGCATATGAAACGGCAACAGAATACAGTGAACAGTAAACGACCTTTGGAGGCTCAACTTCTACCTCTATCTTTTGTAGTGGTGATCTTGGATAACTTTCTTAATTGCTCTGAGCCTCAGTCTCCTATTTGGGGAGCTTGTTGGACTCTTTGGACCCTAGAATTTAGGAAGTGGTTATGGTGATTCGATGATTTAAGACAAGCCAAGTACTGAGCACTTAGTGTGAACTTAATAAACATTTGTCATTTTTCTCTACCCACTGAGTAGGCATCCCTTCCAACTTGTCTCCCACTACCCCTCCAATGGTTCCACTCAGCTACACTATCATATATATATTCACAGAGAGCTCCTTACCTGCCTGCACTGCTGGGTTCTGGACAAGGAGGTAGAAGAAGGAAGAGGTAAAAGGAAAACTGACAAGCGGTGGTGAGCAGGGGGACGACCCAGAACTTCTAAACGCTCCTAGTGGAAATGTAAATGAACACAACTACTTTGGGTACAAAGTGAGATCCACTAAACCTGGCCATATGCACACTTCATGACCCAGAAGGTCCACGTCTAGAACACACCCAACAGACCTGTGCTCATCTATTCACCAGAAGACCTGTGCAAGAATGTTCATGGCAGCACTGATTATAAAAGCCTGGACATGGAAATAGCTCAGATGCCCATCTAGAGTAGACTAGGCAAATCCCCTCTGGTACATTCATACCACAGAAAATTGATCGACAAGAGGAATGCACAAACTGCAGCTAACTACAACAACGTGAATGCACCTCACAAACATAATGTTGAGCTAAGGAAACCAAGCAAAAGAATATACACCAGGTGATTCCATTTAGATAAAGTTCAAACACAGGCTAAATTCGTCTGTGGTGTTAGAAGCCAAGCTTGTAGCTTCCTTCAGGGTGGGTGACAGCAAGAGGGTACAAGAGAGCTGCTGGGAGGGTGGGTGGTGTTAACATTCTGTTTCATGCTTTGGGTGCTGATTACATGAGAAATTCACTTGGTGCAATTTAACTTCAGTGTACATGAACTATTCATGCACTTTTTTTCGTTATACTTCAATGAAAATGTATAAAGATAAAGAAAATTGGGTAAAATGTAGTTCTTCAATCAAGAGGCTTATGCTCTTACTGGGGAGCAATGAAAGGAACAACCAACTACAATTCAAGAGTAAAATATGTGCCACCAGAGGGGACAAACCATGAGCTGTGAGAGCCCAGCACATCCTGACCAGAAACCCTGACCCCATAGCTCAGTGAAGAACTCCACCAGGTGGCGGCTTTTGAGTTGGGCCTCAGCGACCAGAAGGGAGCCATGTCTGGCCTGCTTGGGAGAGCCAGTGTAGCTGACTGACTCTCACAGAAGGCATCGGGAAGAACCCACAGGAAATGAGGCTGGAAATATAGCTAAGTGTCAAATTCTGGAGGCTCTCCTGTCTCAGGTTAGAGAATGTGGATTGTGTTTTGAAAGCATCTCCATCAAGGAACATGCAGTATATATATTTTAAAATCCTATAGCAGCATGAGAAATGGCATGGACAGAAGAGAGTGGAGGCGGGAGACCAGTTAGAAGGCACGTGGTCATGCATGAGATGATGACTGAACTTAGATAGTAGCAGTGAGAGCCTAAAATAGGACAAGTAGAGGAGAGCAAAGAGTGAAGTGGGACAGGGGAGTGTCAGCCTGGGTCCCAGGCAAGGTGGAGCAGTGTGCACAAGCAGGAGAATAAGGAAAGTGAAACAGGAGGACGGTGGAGAAGAAATGGGCTCGGTTTTATACTGAGGTGTCTGGGGAATATTCAAATACAGATGCCCAGGAAGTAACAGGCAATTCGGATCTGGAATACAGGGTGGAGGGTCAATGGAGCTGTAGGTGTGGAATTTGGGAGTTGCTTGTCTAGAATGGTAGTTAAGCCTTCAGAGTAGATGACAGCGGGGGAGAGGGCAGACAAGTGGACACTGACGGTGGACACAGCCTTCACTGTTGCCTCACCCAGAGTCTCCCGTTCCCATGCACTCTGGGCTGTATATTCCTCTCTACGTGGATTCCCCAGCCTTCCCCTCCACCCATCCAAATCGATTCACCTTTCCAAGGGGCTTGTCTCAAGCTCCTTCTCTTTGATGGTGTTTTCTCCGATTACTTTGGCTTGGTTTATTTCTCTTCTAAACATCTATTGTGCTTGCATTAGCTGCTCTTCTAATCACCTGCCTGTATCCTGTATTAACTGAGATACATGTTCAGCTGCCACAACAAAGGCCAAAATAATAGCTTACGCAAGACAGGTGTTCATTTTTCTCTCATATGGTAGTCAGTGTGTAAACAGAGCAAAGCTAATAAGGTGATTTCATAGGGCTGGAAACCTGGGCTTCCTCCATCTTGTTGCTCTGTCGTAGTCTAAAGTAGCTAGCTGCTCCTGCGCCCACCATTTCATCTGCATTTCAGCCAGTAGCAGGAAGAGAAGTAGAGGCTATGTCCTGGAAGTTAGGCACACGTCACTTCCACTTATATCCTTTAGTCAGAACTTAGCTACTTGACCTCCTCTAGCTGCAAAGGAGTCTGGGAAATATAATCTCTAGCTGGGAGGCTGTGCACTTAACTAAAACGCTGGGGTTCTTTACTAAAGAAGAATGTGGGATAAATGGATATTGGATGATAGCTAGAAGTCTCTGCCACAAGTCTCCCCATTAGAAGCATCTTCTAGGTAGAGACAGTAAGTGTAGATGTCCCATTAACTGAATGAGTGACTTTTGTGTTTACAATGCATCTTTTCTAGTTTTTCCTGTAGTATATTTGGCTGTATAGATGCTTGTCTTACCCACAATTTTATAATCTTCTCGAAGATGAGGACTCTGCCTTAAGCATCCTTTTGTCTCTCTGATCCCATAAATATTTTTTAAATGATACTGCTTTTATATTCCCCTACATTGTTCAATGTAGTGCTTCTTAATACTTGCTGATTAAAGGTAAGTTGACCTACAGGAGAAGGCCTAGAAGAATAAAACAGAGGAATTCCTTTTTCACCATGGCCATAACTGCTGCCTGACCGACATTCTTAGGCTCCCTGTTATCAGTGCTCAGACGACCCCAGCCAGGAGCCAGATCCCTATCCACACATAGGAGAACTTTTTTTCCAGAGGATTCTGATGACCAAGGAGCCAGGTGTGAACCAGGGTTTTTCCAGCAGATTTGTGAGCCCATGCAAGGAAGCCAGACAGCAACCATTTAATCAATCAACAAATAATGTTCAGCCGCTGCTCCATGACAGGTGCAGGGCATGCTGGAAACACACTGGGGTCTGAGATAGACACGAGGCTGATTGTTTAGAAGGGACAGCAACATGGAGAATAAATGCATTAGGATGGGGAAGTCCAAAATGGTCCAGGAGCAGGTGCCAGGGGACCTCACCCACAGGGAATGTTCAGGGAACGCACCAGGGAGCCCAGAGTAGCGCTGGAGACAGGAGCCATCAAAGGAAAGGTTCACCTTTGGCCCACTCAAGTCCTAACTTCATATTCTAATTTCCTGGGCCCTAGGGTTTCAGGCAATTAAGCTGGGCTGGTGACAGGAGGAAGCAGGAGTCACTGAGGCATGGATGGGAAGGAACTGGGTTTGACTAAGACCAGCTTATGAGGATGGCCCCACAGGGACTCATTTAAAAAGTGCTCTGAGACTTGTGGCCAGGCTGCTGGGCCTAATCTGCTTTTCTTAGAGTAGAATCTGGACTGTGTCACTAAGACCACATCTTTCTCTCAGGCTGAGGGTGGGGGAAATTGCTGGAGTCTAAACAGAGTCAGGGAGGAAGCAGAGCGCCTTCCCACGAAGCTCTCTCCCTGCGGTGGGGGGAGGGGAAAGAAGGGGGAGAAACAGCTCAGGGCTGACTTCTCCCCACTCTCAAGAGTTGGCCATTTGAAAGCATGAATCAGTGTCTCCAGGGGCTCAAAGTGCAGAGGAAAACGTTGACAAGAACAGGCAAGGGGGATGCAGAAGCCAGAGCCTTTCAATATTCTGTTTGCCCACAATTGTCTGAAGGTGCAGTCTTATCTCTCCCATGTACCTCCCACCCTCTCTGGCATCTTGCTCCCTCCTTATCCCATCTTGATGCTTTCCAAAAGGCTCCCACCCCTCTTATACATTTTTCCCTCAGGTAATAAAGAAAACAGTGTCACTCAATAGTCCCCAGATTTGTGTCAGGACTTGAATTTCCTGTTGACTATTGAGTGGAATTAGCCCAGGGCCAGAAGGCCGAGGGGTCCAGGGTCTAGCCCCAGCTCTGTCACTGACTCACAGTGTGGCCGCCTAACTAATGTTCTGGTCCCCGGACTCTTCCTGTATGAATGGGAACAGTAACATACTCTGCCTCAGATGGAGGTGGTGAGTGCACAGTGAAATGATACCCAAGTTCAAAGGCTATACCGGTGGAAGCCTATTTGTTAATACATAGAAATCTGTCACAGGATGCATCCTGCCCTGTAAGTCAGTTCACAGAGGCCAGAACAAACTCTAGCCAGAGAATACAGCTGCACTTGTGGGAACGGTACCACTAGCAGTATCCTTAAGTACAGTTGGACACTACCTGCATTTTCAGTACATACACACACTGAAGTTGATGCGTTTAGTGGCGTGCCATGTGGTAATGAAAATGAACAAACTGAAACTCCACACAACCACGTGGATACATCTCACAAGCATCCAGTTGAATAAAAGAAGCAAGTCAGGGAAGAATACATTCAGTAAGATTCTATTTATGTACATTCACAATCAGGCAAAAATGAAACCATATTGTGGAGGGACGTGTCCATAGGGGTAACTCCGTAAAGAGAAGCCCGTAAGTTAGTCTCAGAAGTGAAGATAGGTGGTATCTCCTTAGAAAGGAAGGACGAAGGGGCTTGCATTCTGGGAGGGACATGGGGACAAGGGCTGCTGGGGATCTGGCACCCCCTGTTTCTTGCCTTGAGAGGGGTTTACAGCTGTGTTCACTTTACAATTGTTCTTTAAAATTGTATATATATGTTTTAGGTTGTCTTTGGATATATGATCTATTTTACAATTAAAGAAGAAAATAAAGGTATGTGAAATCAACAGGGAGCCACCCAAAATTAGAATAGCAGCCTAGAGATTCACCTCCTCAATTTTATAAATCAGGAAACTAACTGAAGCCCAGAGAGGTTACAGTGCTTGCACAAGGTCACGTAGTGTGTCACTTCTTGAACTGGGACTAGAATGAGGTTCACCAGCTCCTAACTCAGTGTTTCTCGACCATCTCCCTTCACTCTGGAAAGGCATCATAATGGGAAGGTGTGTGTGTGGGGGGGGGTGCGGGGATGGGGAGCATAGCCTTTATGCCAGGAGTCCTCCTTGTTTTGTGAAAAAGAAAAAGGGCAAGTTAGTGGGCTGATATAATAAAGAGCTGGTATAAACTCTGAGGATGCTAAACACTTTTCAGATGGAATTTTAAAAGATTTAAATGTGTCCCCCAAAAGTTACACCATAATGATAAAATTACAAAAAAATAAATAGCAGAGATCTCTGGCAACTCGGAAATCTAGTTAGACTCATGCTCCATCTGATCTGCAGATGGTATCAGGGTGAAGCTGGCTTACAGGGGCTGCGGGGTGAGGGGGAGGGAGGACAGGGAGCCAGGAAGTCTGCATTTTTATTGACTTATCCACCTGGCCTAGGTGAGACCCCTAGCCCTGGGACACTCAAGAAAGGAACCTCTGCTATCTCTCTGAGAGCTTTTTTGTTTTGTTTAGAGGTCAATTACTTCCCATTTGGGGAACTTGTGAACATTAAGAGGTGATTGGAGTGATGGGGCTGAACGATGCAGATAAGAGGCTGATTGCTTACAGAGCTGCTGCCTGGTGAAAGCCCTGCCTGGGATAAGCTGTGGTCGGTGAGACACACACAGAAAAGGGCAGCTTTCAGTGCAAAGGAGAGATTACAGGATGGGAGATGGGCAGCTGGGGGTGGGCTTGAAGTGCCGGGAAGAGGGATGTGTTTCAAAGTGACCCTGACAGGCAAAAAAGGGGGGAGATGGAAGAAGAGAGTTTTCTTTCTCTTTGCTTTTGTAAAGAAATCCTAGGCCTGTGAATTTCAAACATCCATGCTCCCCTCTGAAGAAAAATCCACATGGAGCTTACATGGGCAAGGTTTTGTATATAGGTTTATTTGTTTTGTTTTATTTTGTTTAGACCAACAAATATGGATGCTACAGCATTGGGCGGGGTTGGGGGGGGAGCGGGCGACAGGGAATGGGAAATGTCACAGGTCAGTGGAATATTTAAAGTGATCTTGGGTGTATATGAAATTAACACACCCTCCAACCTCACACCCCCTTCAACCAACTAAATACAGTTTACAAATTCCCAGAAGTTGGCCTTGAATCCTACCTCAAACTGCTAGGAAATATGATTCTGGCTTCACCATGTGCCCATTTACTTTCCTTCATCCCTAAGTCCTAGACCTTTCTGAGACCCTCTCCCAGTAAATAGTGCCATTCCTACCCTAATCTCCAGGCTTAATTCACATCCTCAAAGCATCTTCTCTAAGCACCCCAGCTGACACTGGGTTTTGTTTTTCTCTAAAGAGCTTATTGTCTGTCTTCCTTGACAGGCAGCGTATACCACCTTGTATTTTTAGATACCGTTCTCCTGTTCATTTCTGGTATCCAATTAGATAATAAATTCCTTAGGGGTGGCAGCCAAATCTTATTTCCTCTGTGTCTCCAGCAGAAATGTCCAGTAATGGCTGAGTTGCTGATGACTGGACTCAGCCTGGTCCCCCTTCACTCAAGCCTAGAGAGCAGCCATTGGTCCTCATCCAGGGTTGCCCCTGGCACAAAGAACGCCTGGAGGGAGTGGGGGAGACCTGTTCAGAACATCCCATGTCTGGTAACTGCTTCTGGGTTCATTTTCTATGTTCATTTTCTATGTTATGTTTCTATGGTAGAAAGGTGAAGGGAATACGTATTAATTTCCTACTCTGTGCCAAGGACTTTACTAGACACACACAATAATGGCCTAGATGTCTAGGGTAAGGACCTTACCCAAAGGACAGCAACAAAGTATTTTTAAACATACAGTATTTTAGAATCCGATCTTGGAAAATTTAATACAACTAGTTCACTTAACAACTGAGGGCCTTGCAGATGGTTACTCAGTGGCAGCATTAAACTTAAATTCAACTGTCATGAATCTAAGGCCAGTGTCCCTGGGTAACTTGTCCTCTTATAAGGACTACCCCTCAGAGTGAAAGAAGACAATTTTCTCTTGATAGAAAATTTAACTGTAATGTGGTTTTTTTCCTTAGCTTAATGGACCAAGGAATATTTTTGAGATCTCTGAATTTAAAGTATACATACTGCACTTTTTAATCCCAGGGCACACTAACTATGATTGAAAGATACCTCGCACTTTTAACAACAGTGAAAATGGAGAACTAAAAGAGAAAGGGGATGTATACAAAAATGACAGAAAATGTAAGGAAATGATAGTAAGAAAAAATATGAACAATTACTCTTGTTTCCAGCTTCAACATATAAACTTTCAGAGATGTAAACTATGTAAAATGGTTAGGTGTACCTTACATAGGATCAGTCTATTTCTCACATCAGTAAAAACAACCAGGGCACGTTCAGAAATGAGAAAATGCACGGCCAGTGCATTTAAATTAAATATTAGAATTTATTAAATAATAGAATTTAACTTTTGACAAGTTAGTAGTCCAGAGAATGAAGAATCAGGGATTTCATCGACTAAAAATGTTCTAAAAAAAAAAAACCAAACAAAACCCCAACCCTGATTTTCCTCCTAGTGCTTGCCAAAGACAAATTTCTTATTTGATCCCATATTCCCATTAAGAAAATGAATTTTTTTTTCAGTCTTCAGTTTATATGACTTCAGACATATCTGGGTCCACGAGTCACAATTTCCCTAAAGTTCAGGCTCCCATCATGTTAGAACTTATGGACAAGTGGAGGCCTCCTTTCCTGATTCTGAACATAGAAACTTCTTTATGATCTGAAAGAATACAGAGAGGAAGAGAGGGTGGGAGAGAAGACATCAAGTAACCTATCTCCAGTGTGGAATCCATTTTGTCTCCCTGGGGAGTCTGTATATACTGAGGACTCAGAACGTCTGGGTTTCATTTTTACTTTAATTGTCAGTTATTTAGAGGCACCCAAGAGGTGGACAGATTCCAATGGCCTACGCACATGCGAACACACACAAATATAGTTCATATATTTCCTTAAGATGCTGAGCTATATATAAGAGATAAAATGCACTGACACAGAAGGAAGAACCAGAGGATACTTCCTGGGGAGCAATTGCGGCCCCAGAAAAGAGCGTTCCATTGGATTAATCCGGAGTCCTCAGGAGCGCAGCCTTGGGGTGGGGGATTAAGCCGCACGGCAGCCCCTCTTCCTGACCCGAGATACTTCTCTCCCCAGCTCTACATCGCCCTTCCCACATTCCTCTCCTTTTCTCATTCTTCTCCCAACCTGTTGCGCTTAAGTGGAGGACCAATGCCCTCCAGAGCACCCCCTGTTCAGAGTCACCCTCCCCAAAGCCTGGGGCTGCTGCACACAAATTAAAGGGCTTCTCAGCCCTGGATTTGAGGCCCGAAAAGTCACCTGCCTCAGTATTGCCCCGACACCAGACACTGCCGCCCACTCTCCGCTTTCCTCCCCCAGTGCTGATTCGTGGGGGGATGGAGAAGGCCTGCGTTCTTTCTTGGGGGATGGACCAGGGTCTTCAGCCAAAAGTCTCGTCGGGGGCAATTCGCAGTCCCAGGGATCGCTCGAGGGAGAATTGCCTTCGGGTCGCCTCTTCCCTTCACTGCGGCGGCCCATCATCCCGGCCGCAACGGGATGGCGCAGAGC
>NW_017731975.1:604550-611906 GCF_001890085.2 Hipposideros armiger | reverse complement strand
AGTTTGAAGACATAAAAACTTCCTTTAGAGAACGTTGTGCTCAGTGAAAAAGGACATCTCTCCTCGCAAAGAGGAAAAATATTGACGAGTGTTTGTTTTCTTAGCAAATCGAAAAGTTAACAACTGACCTTCAGCGACTCGGTGGTTTAAGCAAGACCCCATTGTAAAGTCGCTGACCACGCAGGCCGAGGGTTTCCGCGGCACCCCGGTCGCATGTCAGCATCCCGCGTCCTCCTGGTCACAGTGCGGAGCCCTCTCGCCCTGCGTCCCTAAAAGCAAGGTGGGTCAGCTGGGGGACGGATGAGGTGCGCCAAGGCCACCAAGAAGGCCCCTCCCCGGCCCGTTCGCTGCCGCTCTCTGGGCTTAGTTCCCAGAGCCGGGCTCAGGCCCTTCTCTGCGTCCACGATAGCCGCAGGATATACGAGCTACCTTAGGCTGTGAGGGAACAGCAATAGTCCCAAAAGCGTGACCCTTTCTTTTCTAGGGCCGATGAACGCCAAGTTTGCTGAGCAGCGCCGAGGGCGTTTAGTGTTTAGAGTCCGCAGCAGGAAACCCACAGGCTTCTTTGCGAACATAGGAAAGATTAATGTTCTCCAGGCTCTGGAGTTCGTGCCTAACCAGGCTGCAAGTCGATGAATAACTCCGAATTAATCTCTTTATTTGGCTAACTTCCGCCTTGAATGCGGGGATGGTGGCACCGCCAGGCAGAGGAGGCCCAGTCAGCAAGGCGCCTCTTGGGGCCCCTAGGCCGGCATGAAGGCTGGACCCAGGAGCAGAGGCTGGACAAGAGGAATGGCTTTTTCATCGCGCAGAATGTTGAGCCTCTTCTGCCGAAGCCTCCCGAATCTCAGGAGACAAGGCAACGCAACTTCCCGCCTGCTCCTTCCTTTTCTGCCTCTGGACGCAGGTGCCGGGGTGCTGATGCCCGCGCACGAGTTACACCTTCCGAGACCAGGGGCGGAAACTGCGCAGTTTCTGCGGAGCCGCCTCCCGAAGCAGCTAAAAACCAAGCTGCCGTTGCTGTGCTCCCAGACGTGGACGGCCCGCCGCCAGCGCTCGCAGGCCGGTCCGCGCCCGGGGACTCAGACACCACCTGGTCTGGTCGCACTTCTCATTTTCGAAGCGAGGAACAAGTCAAAGGATGGACTGTGCTGGCCAGGCCGCTTAGCGAGTCCCCAAAAAAGGGCCGACCTGGGATCGATCCCAGGGCTGTCGGAGTTTCCTTTCCCAAAGCGCCCTGCCGCTCTGATGGCCACACCTTTGGGAGATGGGTTAGAGTAGAGAATCGGCGGTGGCCCGGAAGGCGAGCGGTGACCCAGCACGGCTAAGATAGTGTAGCGGGTTTCGCTGTAGGAAAGAGAAGCTGGAGTTTCTGGGACTGTGGCTGTGAGTACAGTGATGTGTTTGTACGAATACGAGGAGGACAGGCTGTGGGAAAATAGTGCACCGCTAAGATTCAGGACCTTGTTTTCGTTAAGGGAGGTGAAGCACACTGAGGATCTGGAGGGGGTGCCCGAGGGGGCTTACAGCCTGACTTTGGACTCTTCAAATGAGGGGAAATGAGGGTAGACCCTGGGAAGACAGGAGATGCCTGCCCGCCGGCTGGTAAATGACCCCCTACCCACGACCTCCCTGTAGGAGCCAAGACCTGAGCTTCTTCTACTCACGTGGCTCCCCCATCCGTTCTGCCACCATCTCTGTGACCGTCTCACAGGAAACTCCGGGAAGCTCTGACCCGTTCTGCCTTTTGTCGCCGCTGCCGCTGCCGGTGTTGTGAACCTCCGACCCTCGCGGTTCTGGGACCAGTCGCAGGTACTGAGAGTTTTCCGGGCTCCTCGGTGCCCCCCAAAGTTGCAAGGCCTCAAGGCCAATCTGCTCACGCTCCAGCTTCAAGATGTCGTTGACCGAGAAGGGGGTGGAGGTGACAGGGTTGTGCAGCATCCCGGAGGCAGAGAGAGCGGGGCTGGGGCGTCCCCGGTCCCCGCGGAGCGCAGCGTCCAGAGCTTTCCGTCTTGTCGCTACTGGCACCGCAGACCCAAGGTCTGGGGCAGACGCCCAGAGTCCTGGACTGCGCCTTCCTCTGGGCCATCCCTGCAGCCGGGTGACTCGGGCCGAGTGACGAGACCGCCAACACCCATTGGTTCCCGCAGAAACCACGTGCTAACTAACGCAGCACCTTCCTCCCCAAGCGCTTTCTTCCCGTGTCCTTCTAATTCCTCTGCAGCCCCAGCCACCTTTGGGGATGATTTGGTTGTTTCCTATTGAAGGTTCTCAAAAGCAAGGCAAACAGGAGAGACGGTGCTGCGCGCGGCTGGTATCTCGGTGAATACGGTACCAGAGCTAGCTTCCGAGGTCAACCCCAGGTCCGCGGGGACTTTCCTAGAGGACTTGCGGGGAGGAGGGGTTGGAGCCCATGTTTGCAACCCGAGCCAGTCCATCCTGCCTGGGCCTTAGCTCGACTCTCTACCCCTGGCAGAGAAAAATTCAAGTGGAGACCGCCGGGCACCGCGGGGATGTAGGTGCACGTGGGAGTCCTCGTGGGCGCAGGACCGGGGCAGGCGGCGGGGAGCTGATGCCAGGGAGGAGAGGCGGAACCGCGGAGAAGCGAGTCTTGACCTGCCATGGCCTAGGCTGAGGTGGAAATGTCTCGCTTAGAGCCAAGTCCGAGTCTGAGGAGCCCGGATCTGTCACTTCCCAGGTGGAGCATGTCAGCCCCGGGCCGAGGAAAAGGCAAGGGAGCAATACTGCAGGAGCCCCCAGGCTCTTGGCAGGCTCCGCGAGTGGGTGGGGAGGCGCGAAGGTAACAGCCCGGGCTCGAGCGAAGGTGCCAAGAGGGGCTCACCTTGCCCTTTCTGTCCCCAGGTTCCTTCCTTCCTCCTTCCCCTTTATCCTCCCTGAAGTTGATTGCCTTGAGAGTACGTGCGTGTGTATAACAACGCAACGCCCGCGCCCCATCCCACCCCCCAGGGGTGGGAAGTTTTGACAAGCATTAACATCTTCTTAAAAGTTCCTTGCACACAGCCGGCACCGAGTAAAGGGAGGCAGTGTGGTACTGTGGTTATGAATATGGAGGTGGAGTCAACAGGTCTAGCCTTGCTACGTATCTTATCAAGTGTGGGCTTTGGGCAAAGTAGTTACCTCTCTAAGCTTCAGCTTATTGAAAAATGGAGAGAAGAACGTGCCCATTAGGGGATGGTTGTGAGAACTAAGTGAGATAATATGTATGAAGCCATCAAGGAACGTTCACGACTATTTCTCATGCTACTTGGTTCAATCACAACAACATGATTCTGGGGTCCGCAGCCTCAGCACAGTCTAATGAGTTTAAAAAAGTTTTAAATCAAAGTGATATCTCACTAGAGTTCTTCTGGGGATTTCAGATCAAATATTTCTTAAATAAACCTTCTTAGGCAAATTTAATATGAAAAAGACTCTCTGGGTGTTATTATTTCTTGAAACCCAGATAAACTGGACTCATCTCCCCACGCTAGTGGATGCAAAAATTCTGGCAAAAATTCATGCAAATATCAGCAAATTGGATGATTTAGCCAAATAATGATTTCTTATACATTGTATCATTTAATCTTCACATCGAAGCTACACTCTGAATGTTTCCAGCTTTGTGGGGTTTTTTGTTTTTGTTTTTTGTTTTTTCAGTGAGGAGTCTCTATCAGAGAGGTTAACTGACTTGACTCCTGAAGTAGCCCAGCTCCTCAATGGCAGGGCGTGCCCAGACTCTGGTTTTGTTAAAACGGCCCCCCCCCTCTCTTTTTTTTTTCTGAAAGAGATATCGCTTTGTCCTCAGACATGTTGAAATCTTGTGGACCCACACATTTATTTAAATTTTTTTTCCTGATTATCAAAGTCATGCAACGCTATGGAAAAGTTGAAAAGAAAACAAGATCCATCCAGAGATGCCATTTGAACACACTTCCTTCTCTATATTTTTGCATGTATGAGCTCATAGGGAATATGCGAGTTTATATATTTTGAATGCACATAAGCATGTCCAGCACTTCATTAACGAGTTTTTACAGATACATTCCAAAATGGCAATGTAATAGTCCATGTTATGGATGGACCACAACAGACTGTTTACACTTTTAGATGAAATCTAATTTTTTTTCAACACTGTAAATAAGGCTCAGGGAACATCTTTGTGAGTTCATCCTTCTCAACATTTTGGATTATTTCCTCGGGGTAAATATGTAAAATAAACATAAATGAATCACATATTTTAATGCTTATCAAACATGTTATCCTATGACTTGCTAGAAAAATAGTATTATTGTATCTTCCTCCCCTCAGAGATGCAGGCCAAGGTCCGGTAGGCGGGTATTTATAACAACCACTCGACTTGGAGAGAATGTGAATTTAGGCTATTTCCCTACAGACGGCCGCGAGTAGGCGCTCGCCCATTCCGCTCCAGGCTAGGGCTGGGGGCGACCCCAGACACAAAACGGTCAGCCGCGAACCCACCAGCGCCTCATTCTGTGGTGGAATTCTCGCTGCGAACTCTAGCGCTCTAGGAAGGGTAGAAAGAAGGACACCTTGGGAGAGACTTGGCACCTGAAGCCTTGAGTTTAAATCCTGCTCTCAGGTCCCGGGCCTTCCCTTTCTTTCTGGGTTTGCTGAAAGGATCAAATGCGATTTGGGGCGTGAAAAGGCTTTCTATCCACTCGCAAGCGATGCAAACACTAGTCTTAGTTAAGCAAAGGGCAGCCTCGGCTCAGGCTCTGGGTTACCCAGCGTCCACGTGGAGAGACAGAGGTCCACATCTCCCTTGTGCAACTCAGCCGAGAGGGAGGTTTTCCTTCCGCAACGCCGAGCAGCGGGGCAGGAACAGACCACCCGGAGCGGAGATCTCAGCTCCCAGTGCTCTCCCCTCCCCAGGCCTCGCCCTCCAAGTCACCTCCTGAGCTGGGACGTCGCGGCCAACAGGTCGGGCCTCGACATTCCCTCTCTTTCCTCCCACTCCAGGGCTAGGGCGCACCAAGAGCCGCCTGCTCGGGAGTGAAACCGCGGATGCTAATCTCACCGGGTCCCCGTCAATTGCATCCGCAATAGGGACCGCCCCCGCGGCGTAAGGAGAACGCTAGGAACCCCGTCACTTGCCCAAGGAAAGAGGAGGCAGCTAGGCCAGGGGTTCAGAACAGAAAAGAAAAGCTGAGGTGTCCTGAGGCTCTCAGGCAGGACTCGGCGCAGCCCAGACAGTGTATAATGCCCAATGATGTGTGTGTGTGTGTGTGTGTGTGTGTGTGCGCGCGCGCGCGCGCGCGCATGTGTCTGTTCCTTGTTAATGAGTAGAGACGTCGTCATCCCTGTTCTTAAAATAAGATGGAGACGGTCTTGCCAGCAGTGAGTGAATTTGCCTTACTCCACAGGTCGCACAATAGAACTCGTTAGCCAGTACTAGGTGCACAAACGTGTTTTGAACGCCTACGTGGGCCAGCGTGGTTCCAGGCTCTGAGCATACTGTGGAAATGAGGGGGTCTCAGCCCGTTTATCCTATCCTATTCTTGCACAGGAGACAGACTTTTAAATTATTCCCATACAGTGTGATAGTTTGCACAATCATATCGAACTGATGCACAATATTTATTGAGCCATTTCCTATTCGTGGTTAACAAAAGTTCTTTTCTCCCCCTATTATCTTTCAGACTTTCCTGAAACTTAGGGATTCCCTCTTTAAACTTCAGTACATAACAGGAGACTCCCAGTGAAGTCTGGTGCTAGGGCCCCATGAACTTGCAGGAAATCAAAGGTCTCTAAGGTCTGTAAAGTGAGCGCAGGATCCCATTAGGCTAGACTCTGGCTCTGGGTCTGTTGTCACAGCGATATCCCCAGGGATGTCAGGCATAGACTGCAATTGCTCCAGGCAAAGCAGAACTTAGGATCATCGTTTTAGAAATAGAGCTAGAGACAGAGATAGAGATATAGAGATAATCTTTGCAAGGCACTCAGGACACAAAGATAACTAGCACACAGTTCAGGACCCTGCAGGAGGATCCAGTCCAATAGGGGAGAAGACAGGTGAACTTGCATTGTAGAATGTCAACAGCACACCTTTATCTGGCAGACTGGCGTCAATGTGACTAAATTTCACCCTCTTGGTGAAGGAGAACATTTTTACTTATAATGATATTTTCATCATCAAAATCTAAGATGTGGATCTCATTGTGACCTTTAAGAGACTGGTTGTCACTGGTGCATCCTTTTTCATGCTGCCACAAGCAGACATACCTGCAGCCCCACACTAAGGCCCCCTTTCTAGCAACAGGCCCCTGCCCAAAACAAGGGCTGCTTCCAGCACCATTCCTTCTTGAATAGATACTTTTCTACAATTTGTTTATTTCAATATATCCTGGAAACCACACCCTAATGGTTCAAAGAGACCTTTATTATTCTTTTTTACGGTTGCCTAGTTCTTCACTGTGTGAATCTACCATAGTTATTTCAATCACTGTTATGAAAACTCGAGTATTTAGATTTTCTCAGTGTTTTGCAATTATGTTTTGCAAATAATGTTATAAGAACGACGTTGTTGCTATGTATTTTGTTGTAGTTGTTGTTAGAGGTGTATCTTCAGAGTATGACTGTGGGTCAAAAGTGATTGCATATATAATTTATTAAGACATTGCCAAGTTCCCCTCCAGAATGGTTGCACAGGTTTGCACTCCACCAGCAATGTAGGAAAGTATCTGCCTCCCTGCTAGTAAGTAGCTTGATCAACAGAATGTATCATACCTTTTAATTTCCACCAATCTGATGGGTAAGAAATGGTATCAATGTTGTTTTAATTTGCATTTTCTAATTATGAGTGAGATAGAACATCATTTTATATGCTTAAGGGATATATATATATATATATACTTGTACACATTCATGTATAACATTCATGTAAATATAAAAACACAAATATATACATACATTTAAATGGCATCTTTCTCCCATTTTCTGTCATTTTTTAAAAAAGATTTTAT
Organism: Hipposideros armiger; assembly: GCF_001890085.2. NCBI lineage: Eukaryota > Metazoa > Chordata > Mammalia > Chiroptera > Hipposideridae > Hipposideros > Hipposideros armiger. Next base: position 604,923 of record NW_017731975.1, on the reverse strand, counting down.
TGGGGAATTGGAGGAGGGGAACAGTGCTGGGGAATGGGGGAACAGACAAGTTGCTGTCCTTTTGTTCTTCATTCTAGTTGTGGAGGATGTGGCTTCACTGGCCCATGTTGGTATTATCATTGCGCTCTTCCCGGGTGAGGCAAATCGGTCGCTGGCCTCTGGACAGCCGCTCACAGGGGCTCTTGGCCGCTCACGCTGGCTGCCTTACACACAGGGTAGCTTATGGCAGCCCACTGCAGCAGGGGCTGCAGACTACCCCGTCCCCGGCAACTCAAGGCGGCGGCCCAGCTCCAGGTTGAGCTGTTGTTCAGCATCTTAGCTGTAGAGGGCAGTGTCACTGGCCCTCATATGTGGGATCCTAACCAGGGCCCTG
>NW_017731975.1:599777-601423 GCF_001890085.2 Hipposideros armiger | reverse complement strand
TATATATATAATATAAATATATAATATAAACATATATATAATAAATAAATATATATAAAAAATATATATATATAATAAAAATATTATATGTGCCAAAATGGTAATAGTTGGCGAATGGTTAGTTGAATAGTTAGAGGATATGTGGGTATTCATTGTACTGATCGTTCCATTTTTCTGTAAGTTTGAAAAATTTCAAAATGAAAGAGTCTCTCTCTCCTTTCTCCTTCCAAATTAACTAACCCAGCGGGTAGCTCATGGGGAAGGGAGCTGGTCAAAGGTGTATTACTGGGAAAGAATTCTGTAGCAAAATTAGAGAGGCACAAGGAGTCATACACTGTAGAGGGCGGGTTCCCTGGACAGGGAAGAACTTTGCTGGATGGTTTGATTTTTAATGGGAGAAGAGATAAGCAGTGGTGTCCAGGCAAAAATATTTGTATAAAATTTACCCTTATTTTGCGTTTCACGTTATATGTTTCTTTTATTATTATTTTACTAGAATAACTACACCCTTAAATATACACACGGGGTGCCAAAAAAATGTATACACATTTTAAGAAAGGAAAACAGTATTAAAATTACGCTGATGGTAAGCACTTTGAGCACGTCTTGTAATTGCAGAAGTCAAATGTGACGTGTATGCATCTTTTGTTATTGGTATACATTGAGTATTACAATACAGTAATACAGTTTATTCCTTTCTTGAAATGTGTATACTTTTTTGGGCACCCTCTGTGTTTAGAAATATACACTAAAACATGCACAAGTACTCTGCAAAAAAATAACCAGTTATCTTTCTGAGTCTTCCAGAAACTGCCCCTCATCTCTGCTAGTAATAGCGCTTACACTGTGCCAGGCGATGTAGTGTCTTTACACAGATGAACTCTTAATCTTGCCCAACCGTTTGAGCTGGATACTTCACGTTACAGCTGGGGAAACTGAGGCCTGGAGAGCCTAAGTTCTTTGTGGATTCGAAGTCGGGCAGCGGGTTCCGGATGCTGAGTTCTGAATACTACTCGACGCCACCTTTCAGCCACCCAAAATGAAAACTCCCGGGCTTCCACTAATTAGCTTCTTAAGACCCAGGGGAAATAAGAAATTTAAATACAGAAGCCCAAACAATGCCCCTTCCCCAGTCCTCGCCCGAGATCCGCGGCCCAGATGCATCCCCCGACACCCGGCGGATTTCTAGAAACAGAGACACCTAGAAAGCCCGGTGGCCAGGTCTCCGCCTTAGACCTGTAGAGAGACGGGTGCCAATGGCCCGAGGGCGAAGTTCCTGGGACTTGGAGAACAATAAGGACGCTAGCAGGAATGATGCGTAAAACTAATTCAGGGACAGCTTTGAAATCTTGGTCATCTCGCTAGGCGTTCTGCGGGGGAGGGGGCGGCGCGAGACAGTGGCTACGACTTTCCCTGCGGACCCTTTGTCCTCCTGGAATTGGGGTTGAGGTCCCCACTCCGCTCCTCCTCCCTGGTTGCGCTCCGCTGCGCCCACTGCCGTGTGTGTGTGTGTGTGTGTGTGTGTGTGTGTGTGTGTGTGTGTGTGTGTGTAACACACCAGCGCAACCCGACACCTCGTGCTGTTGACTGCGCGCGGCTGCAGGCGCCCGGGCGGGGAGCCCAGACCGCCGGGGTGTCATCTCTCG
>NW_017731975.1:591142-597912 GCF_001890085.2 Hipposideros armiger | reverse complement strand
GAGCTGTTGTTCAGCATCTTAGCTGTAGAGGGCAGTGTCACTGGCCCTCATATGTGGGATCTGAACCTGGGCCCTCTGGTGTCCCAAGCCAGCTCTTAACCACCGCGCCATTCGTAGGGCCCTGAATGTGCTTTTTTAAGATGTAAAGCAATGACGGTATGTAAAAGGTTAATGTTTTACTCTCCATGGATTTGCAGTAATTTCTCAAAAGGTAGGTCAATGTGGTCAAATGCAAATAAAAAGGAAGGGATATTAAATATATATGCATGCACATAGAACTTTTTTATTCCAAAGCAAAAGCTACACTCCTCTTTTTTGAGATGACGTAAGGATAATGATATATTTTTATGAGTATCAAGATTCTTAGGGGAAGGTACAGACAGAAAAAACCCCAACAGTTTGTGAGGGCATTGCTAGCTGTATCTTTCATGCTAAACTTGCACTGTAGCAGGATTGCTCAGGGGCAAGGGGCACCCCCCAGATCTGGGCATGGTAAGACATTATTGAGCATTCTGACCATTGTAGCTGGTGCTTTATTAGAACTCCTACTAGCTCATTTTTGGAAGTAATGATAAGTTTTTTTTATTCAGTGGATTTCTCCCCCTGTAGCAACACAGCTCAGAACAAGAACAAGTTCTATTTGAGCCTATCACCCATCAAACACTGTAGTTGTTAATGGTTACTTATTACAGCTGCCTCTTTTTCTGAAAACGGGGCTTGTTGGTATGTTAATGGTTGCTTCACTTCTTTTAAGCAAGAGTTACCAAATGTTGGTCTTTCAGAGGCATAGTACACCCCTACTATTTGATAGTTTTAGATTAATTGACTTTTTTTCAAAAGAGAAATTTTATGTTTACAGAAAAATTGAACAGAAAGTTCAGAAAGTTCCTATATTAACCACCCTCTAACAACTTCCTCTGCAATTAACATCTTGCATTAGGGTAGTACATTTGTAATAATTCATGAACTGATATTGATACATGATTATTAAGTAGGGCTCCCTCTTTGTGTTGAATCTTCTATAGGTTTTGACAAATGTATAATGACATGCACCCACCATTATAGTCTCACACCAAATACTTTCACTGCCCTAAAAATCCTCTGGGCTTCATGTATTCATCGCTCTTCCCCCCTGAATCTCTCACAACCACTCATCTGTTTACTGTCTCCATAGTTTTGCCTTTTGTGCAATGTCATATAGTTGGAATCATACAGTACGTAGCCTTTTTAGACTAGCTTCTTTCACAGTGATATGCATTTAAGGTTCTTCCATGTCTTTTTGTGAATTGATAGCTCATTTCTTTTTATTGTTGAATATTATTCCATTGTTTGGAGATACCACAGTTTGTTTTTACTGAAGTTCATTTTGGTTGCTTCTAGTTTTTGGCAATTATTAATAAACTGGCTAAAAATATCATTGTGCAGGTTTTGGTGTGCACATAGTTTTGAACTCATTTGGGTAAAGAACTAGGAGCATGCCTGCTGGATCATATGGCGAGAGTATATTTAGTTTTATAAGGAACCTCCAAACTGTCTTCTAAATGGCTGCACCATTTTGCATCCCTACCAGCAATGAGTGAGAGTTCCTGTTTGCGCTACATCCTCACCAGCATTTGATGTTGTATTTTGGATTTTAGCCATTCTAATGGTACCTCATTCTAGCCAATTAGCCATTCTAGTGGTATGTCATTGTTGGCTTAACTTGCAATTTGCAAATGGCAAATGATGGGAGCATCTTTTCATATGCTTATTTGCCATCTGTATATCTTCTTTGGTGAGGGGTCTGTTCAGATCTCTTGCCCATTTTTAAATTGGGTTGTTTGTGTTCTTGTTGTTGAGATTTAAGAGTTCTTTGTATATTTTGGATACGAGCCCTTTATCAGATATGTATTTTGCAAATATTTTCTTCCAGTCTATGGCTTGTCTTTTCATTCTCTTAACAGCATCTTTCACAGAGCAGTTTTAATTGTAATGAAGTCCAGCTTAGTTTTTCATTCAAGGATTATGTTTTTGGTGTTGTATCTAAAAAGTCATTCCTGACCCACACTGTATTTTAAAATGCTTGAATTTGAGCTTATATTGTAAACATGAAAATATTAAAAAACAAATCTGACATCGAACAAATACAAACTGAGGGATATTTTATAAAATAACAGGCTTTGTTCTGGTTACTGTGGTTGTGCAACAAATAATCGTAACACTTACTGGTATGAAACAATTATTATGCTCATGGCTTCTGTGGGCCAAGAATTCAGAAAGGGCACAAAAAGGAATGGTTTATCTCTACTTCATGATGTCTGCGTCTCAGCTGGAAGACTCCAAGCCTCAGGTTGAAAATATTTGCTGGCTCGTTCAGTTTTATGTCTGGTGGTTGTTGCTGGCTGTTGGCTGGGACCTTGGCTGGGGCTGTTGGCAGAAACACTTATATTTTTGTCTTGCCACGTGGCCTGCTTGGCTTACTCACAGCATGGTGGCTCAGTTCCAGGGGGTAAGTGGAGAGAAGAGAAAAAGAAAGAGAAAGAGAGGAATAGAAAATCAGGCAAACTTCACATCCTTTTTATGACTGGCCTCAGAAGTCACATAGCATCACTTCTGCCATACTCTACTGGTCAAAGGAGTAACAAGCCCACCCAAGTTCAAGGTCAGTGGAAATAGACTCTTCCTCTTAATGTAGAGTAGTAAGAAGGTCCTGGAGGATTATTTGGGACTAGAAATATTGTTTTGATCATTTTTGGAAAATGCAATCTACTGCAGGCCTATAATATTCAAAATGGTTAAGATTGTGAAAGCCAAGGAGAGGCTGTACAACTGTTCTAGATTAAAGGAGGCTAACGAGGCATGGAAGCTGAATGTAAAACATGACCCAGGGTTTTCTTTTGCTGTAAAAGTCATGATTGGGAAAATTGATGAAGTTTGAATAAGATAATAATAATTTCCTGGTTTTGATAATTTCACTGTGGTTATATAATAGAATGTATATATTCAGAAAATTGCATTTCGGTAGCAAGCAGCATCATGTCTTCAAAATCTCAGTTTAGAAAAAAATCTATGTATTTATGTATGTATCATATATCTAGGTGTCCATATATCTNAGGTCAAATAAACAGCGCCGCCTCGAGCGGTTAGAGCACAGGATCCCCTGCTGTGCCCAGGGCGGGCCAGTCTCTGTCTCGGTTCCTGTGGGCTCTGGTCCGAGCGTTGTGAAGCCGGGGTGGCAGAGGAGCCGCGGGTGCGCCCCAGGCCTGCGCCGGCTGCAGTTCTGTCTGGCCGTACTGCAAGGCCTCAGCTGCACTTTTAATGAACTGGCAGTCAACGGTCTTGCTGATCCCTCCTGACATCCCCAAAGCCTGGGGTGTGATCAAGTGCATCACTGTGTCCCCACAGCCCACCAGGGGAGTTTCGCACACCCTGCCTGACCTTGGGGTCAGACAGACCCTTTCCTGGCTGTTTTTAGTATCTGGTGTCTTGCTCAGCTTGGGCATCCATGATCTCATTGATGTCCCTTTGAGATAAGTAGGACAGACATCAGTATCTCAATCCAAGGATCGGATGTTGAGCGGCAAGGGGTCCCTTAACTTGTTTATAGCCATTTGCCTAGTGAGGGGGTAATGACAAGTCTGACACTCAGTGCTTTGGAGGCCCATTCCAGGTTTCCAAGTTGCACCTTCCGTAAGAGGACACCAACCTGCAAATTGTTATAAATGATGTTTTACTAATAATATATTGTTGTTCTCTGCAAATGTGCAAATGTCATCACTTCAATGCACACAGATAGAATACAGGGCCACCTCTTAATTGGGTGCATGTATGTGGGGTGTCCAACATGGAAAACACTCTAAAAGGAATCTTCCTGCAAGTAAAATCACCTTAAAAAAATACCAGACCTCTTTAATTTATTTCTTAACATAACGGCAAGTTGCCCAATGATGGTCCCAGAACTCACCATCCAGTAGCCTTCCATTGCCTGCTAGAGCCAGCCTAGGCTTCTGAATTTGTTGTTTTAATTAAAAAAATATTTTTTGTATAATACAGATAAATGACTTGTGTTTTGTGAGTTTAAGTTTTAAAGGACAAATTAAGCACACCCTTTAGGAAAACTAGAAACCTGCTAAGGTATAGTGGATGAGGCCTAGACTAGAAGAAAATAATTGTGAAGTGCGCTTATAATTAAACACCATCCATCCTAGATTCTGGGCTCCTGCCTGAATGGAGGGGCAAATAGGATACCATGCCATCATTCAGAATGTTTTGCCTCTATGCATAATTATTGAGTCCTGAGGCATTCTTAGTCTGTCTGTGTCCCCTTGATGCAATAACCACATCCACAGCTGTCTGTGAGGCCACCCTTCCTGGTGGATGCCTCGCACATGAGGAATTTAATTTAATATTATTAGTTACAGGTTTCCATGCTTCTTTAGCCCTGGGTGGATTCTAAAGAAAGTGGAAACTCTTTTGAGCTCTTTTCCCCCAGGGAACATGTGGATGCTTCCCCCAAAACACAGGGAGCAGGGCATGTGGGCTAGTGTGCTGGGAGAGAGCCCAGGGCCTGGGGAGCTGCAGAAGCACTGCCTATCACTCTCTCCCCAGTGGGCACTCTTCATGCATATGTGGCTGTGGAGAGGCAACTGCCTGCATAAAGACAGAGCACACAGGCACAGCCGGCATGTTGATATTTGGTGCCACGTAGATAAATTATACAGATAACCAAGTGCATTTTCCCCTTCCATCTCTTCCCAGACAGTCTGACGCTGGGCAGGCTCATTAGAGAATAGGACAGTTCATTTAAAAGCCAACCTAGGGAAGGTCTTGTGTTTTGAGCAGGTCCACGTTACATGGGAGAATATACTCAGAAGGCTCTCACAGTGCCAGAGGGCCCTGCACCCAGCTTCCTTTACCAAGGCTCCTCTGGCCTCTGCTGTGATTTGGGTTTCCCTCCAGGGCCTGCATGCTGTGGGCTGCCCTGCCTGTTTGAAGCAGGGCTGAAGTGGATCTGTAGCCATAGGGCCTTGGGCTTGTTTTTGGTCCAGTGGAGGATGGGTGGGAAACAAATTTGTCCCAAGAGAAGCTGGTAACACATCCTTCTTTCTCAAGTCCTAGCAATTTGGAGAGATTGGAGAAAGGGGGATTATAAGAAAAGGATATAAAATATTTGACTCGGGTCAGGCAGACTGTTAAATAGCCAAATCTTTAAAGTTTTCCTTTGCATTTCCTTTTGATCTCTCTGGGGGGTCTGGGGAGAGAGACAGGAAGGGAGGTGCCAAGACTGCGCTTGTTACAATACACAGAAGAGAGTGTCAAACCAAGTTAGTTAAAACGGAGGATGAAGTTGCCAGTCCTAACAGTAATTATTTTCTGTCTGATTCCCAGGAGGGTCACTGCATCAGAACCTAATATTTGACCATTAATTTACCAAACTCTAGGCATTCTTTTTATCAGCGCACTCCCTCATATTTACAGACAGGCCCAGAGAAGCAGAACACTGTGGCTGAGAGCACACTGTCAGAAGCCAGGGAGCGCAGCATCTGCTCAGCCTGGGAGACACAGATTCTTCGTTGGATCTGCTAGGCCTGAATAGGTAGGTGTCTGTGAGGTACCAGCTTTTGACATTTACCCCCTTTATCCAGTGCCGCCCTGCCACGTAGCCTTTCATAAATGTCATAAACCATTCTCAGCCTTATTTTTCGGCTTTGGATGAAGGAATGGACTAAATATTAATAATAGCCAATACTCACTCAATGATGACCAGGCACTGTGTTTTACATGGGCTTTTCTTCTGTGTGTATACAATTTATTACCTGTACCCCTGTCCTCTTCTTCCAGAGGTCTTCATGGCTCCTTCAGATCTTTGCTCAGGTCACCTTAACACCTGCCCTAGGGAGGCTAACATGTGAGGAGGGGTGAAGAAAAGAAACACTATGTATAGCGAATAGGTAAATTGTATAGCATGTTAGAAATGATGTATGATATGGAGAAAACAAATAGGTGTCAAGAATGTGACTTGAGTTTGTAAGGATCTCCTGGTTTCTATGTTCAGAACAGGTTGCAGCAGAGCAGAGATGGGAAGAGGGGGACGTGTTAGGAGGCTGTTGCAATAATCTACACAACAGATGGTGACAGTGGACCCAGGGTGGAGGCAAACCAGGTGGTGACAAGTGGTCAGATTCTAAGCATAATCTGAAGATTGAAGGAACAGGGTTTTTGAACGATTCCATGTAGAGTGTAAGATACAGTGAAGAGTCCAGAACGATTCTGTTTTGTGGCTTGGGCAGATGGAAAGGCAGAGTTGCCATCAACGGAAAAGGGAAAGAATACAAGCTGAGGAAGTTTTAGGGAGAACACCAGGAGTTCAGTTATAAAACTTGAGATGTCAATGAGACTTCTAGAAAGCAATTGGAGTCCAGGGTTTAGGAGACAAGCCTAGGCTGAGAATATGTATTTGAGAGCTGTTGGCATATATATGCTATTTAAAGCCACAACCCTGGATGAGATCACCCAGAGCAGAGTGTAAATAGAGAAGAAAAGAAGTCCAAAACCAAAGTTTCAGGCAGCCCAAAGGTTAAGAGGTCAGGGATTCAAAACAGGAAACATTCATAGATCTGGCCTGAAAGCTGTAAAAAAAAGGTAATGTCATTAAAAAAAAAGTGCTGGGCTGTTCTATGGTAAAAGAAACAAAAGAGACATTACCACCAAATGCATTTCTTGAACTTGGATTTGATACTGAATAAAAAAAGAAGATACCAAAGATATTTTTGGAATAATTGGGGAAATTG
>NW_017731975.1:587597-589502 GCF_001890085.2 Hipposideros armiger | reverse complement strand
ACGACTTTCCCTGCGGACCCTTTGTCCTCCTGGAATTGGGGTTGAGGTCCCCACTCCGCTCCTCCTCCCTGGTTGCGCTCCGCTGCGCCCACTGCTGTGTGTGTGTGTGTGTGTGTGTGTGTGTGTGTGTGTGTGTGTGTGTGTGTGTCCAACACACCAGCGCAACCCGACACCTCGTGCTGTTGACTGCGCGCGGCTGCAGGCGCCCGGGCGGGGAGCCCAGACCGCCGGGGTGTCATCTCTCGGAGGAGAGACTTAGAGCCATGAAACCGCGGGGCCCCTCTCCCACCTTTCCAGACTGGAGGAGAGAAGCCGGCGTTTCTCGCGCACCTTCCCGGGGCACGGAAGGGCGGTGTTTGCCTAGCTCCGTTGTCCCCGACCCTGGTTCTTTTCTTGCCAGTATTCCGTTACCCTTAGTACCGTTATTTACTTTATGTGAATCAGGCTCATTTTCAGAAACATAAATATTTATTTTAACCTGATTCTAGGTAACAGTATCCGTGAAAGCACAGGTCTGAAGGGTTATACGCGTGTATTAGTCAATACACATTGCATTACAACCATAAGAGAAAAACGTCCGTGTATGTACAACTTTCTCATGGTCTTTCACACCGTCTGTGGTTTGGGAACCACGCTCAGGAAGAGACTGCTTTATTTTATTTTAAGCACCCCCACCCAAAATATAAACCAGCCCCGTTTTACAGATGAGGGGCATAGTAGGCACCTTTTCTTGGCATAGAAACCCGTACACCTGACCCACTGCCCCTGCGCCGTTTCTTTCCGATCCGTTCCTGGACGCGGGGACGTCCAGTCCTACGGTGGCTGGAGAAGGTGGTTAACGTTGGGGGTCCAGTCCAGGGGCCCGGACTGAGCATCAACTGCTCCACCAGCCTGAGAAAGTACAGCAGATGCAGACCATCTACCTGCCATCAGCTGCTCGCTAGTGATTTGCAGGCAAACTGAGGAAGCAGCTCCTTGCGAGCTTACTGTCTGCCTCTCGTTCTAAGGTGGGGCCCCACCCCACCCGCTGGCTACCCTAGCACCATTCAAAAGCTTCCCCACACTCCACTGTGTCCCCTAGAGCTGCCCTGCTGGAGCCGGTCTTTGCAAGCACCGCCTCATCTGCCCAGTTTCTCTGTTAAATTCCTGCCACGAGATGCCCCTTTGCAAATAGTGCAACAGGCTAACTTGATGGCATTGGCTGTTGGCTCAATCTGCCTCTCCACTTCCGGTGTTCACTTGATGAGGGGCAGTTCTGACTGGAGACCAAGCCTTCCCCCAAAGGGCGGAGTGTGTGTCCCAGAGCTTCTTAGACTTTAATGTGCCTATCAATTGCCTGGGACCTTGTCAAAGGATTCAGTAGGGTGGGGCCAGAGACTGCATTTCCCACAAGCTCTCCAAGGATGCTGCTGCAGCTGCTGGTGCTCAGGCCACACTTTTGAGCTGTGAGGCTCTAATTGATTCAGACTTGTAGGCTGGCTTCAGGGACAGAAAATTTGGGGCTGTTGCTCTTCCCCCCACCCCTTCCTTTGCAACACACTTTTGCTTGAGGCAGGTTCTTTGCTTATGAATTGATTAGAAAGACAATGAGGTATTTGATGAAGAGCAGAGTCTAGGATACCAAGCCATACCTTTGGCTTACACTGTACACTGCAGGAACCTAAGTCATATAACTTCTTTGAACTTATGTTTCCTCACCTGTAAATGAGCATAGTAACCTGTATCACTGAGTTTATTGGAAGATCATGGTGGATAAAAAGCCCACATTGAATGTGCTTTTTTAAAAATTTATTTTTATTTTTATTTTTTATTGGGGAATTGGGGGATGGGAACAGAGCTGGGGAAATGGGGGAAGGGGAACAGACAAGTTGCTGTCTTTTTGTTCTTCAGTCTAGTTGTGGAGGA
>NW_017731975.1:555445-583632 GCF_001890085.2 Hipposideros armiger | reverse complement strand
ACAGCAACTTGTCTGTTCCCCTTCCCCCAATTCCCCAGCACTGTTCCCATCCCCCAATTCCCCAATAAAAATCTTAAAAAAAAAGAAATTAATGTTTGGGGAAACTTGCTGAAGGTTACATAGGAATTTTTGTACTTTTCCTGCAATTTTTCTGTGAGTTGAAATTCTGTCATGTTAAAATTTTTCTTAAATTAAGAAAGCTGAAAAAAGAATCCCCAATCTCAATTTTTCATCTCTTTTGAAAGTTGAAAAAACTGACCACCTTATCATTTCCACATGATAAAAGGGAGCTGAAGAATTTTAATCTTATAAACAATTGTTCTTACTTGTTTATTAAAATGACTTTTTATTAATTTGAAAACCTGAGGACTGCATTTATATGGCTCACAAATTTTAAAAACATAAAAAGGTATACACACAGTGAAAAATTTTGCTCTCCATCTCCCACCTCTCGTCGAACTCTTTCCATCACCTTCTGCCACATATGGCTACTTTGTTGATTTCTTGGGGAAATTCTTCCTGAGTTCCTCCATACAAGCACAAGCAATGACTTTATAGTCTCGTCCAATCCCCTTTACACAGAAGGAATCATTTTGTATGCATAGCTGTAATGCCCTTCAGCAGGGCATTTATTCCTGTTTGCTCCAGCCGTACCCTGACTTCTGTTTATGCTCTGCTTGCTTCTTTCCTTACAGGCCTGTTGCAAAGAGTATGTGGGGAAATGTACGTGAAAGTAAGTTTTTCTACCGATGTAAGAAATACAGATCCCATCCATATGTACTTGTTCTTTGTAGGATCCATTGAGATAATGTATTTGAAAAGCAAAACGTGTTAAATACTAGTGACAGAGCCCTGGTGACTCCTGACAGGCAGTAATGAAAAGCATTTTTCTCAAGCATGACTATCGTCATGTTGCCCTTTTTTGAAGCCACTCCTTCGGTCCCTGTTGTCTTTTAGAAAACGTTAACTGATGATGCAGCCCATCTTTTCCTGTCTTGACCAGGTTCCCTGCCTTCTCATTTCCCCTCTGCATGCCAGCCTGGGCTTCCTGTCAGAAGGACCCGCTGAGGCTTCAAAAGACCTCCACCCCCTCCAGTCTCAGAGGCAGTGGGTGGGTCTCTCCTCCTTGTTAGAAAGCAAGTTCAGAGAGAGAGAGAGAGAGAAATACAAATGGTATTTACCTCTAAGGTAATAGCCCAGTTTCTAAAATAAAATGAAATAGAAAATGAATAAAATACCTACCTTTGTTCAGGAGTTTGTAAGATTGAATGGGTCCAGGGCTTGTCTGTCCAAGAAACATTTCCCAGTTGTCATGTGTGGGTAGACAGTTTGCAGGGATAAGAAAGAACACAGGCTTTGTGTCAGAACCTGGGCGCTGAGCTCAGCTAGAGATGACTCATGCTGACTCTTTGAGACAGTTTCCCTTTCCATCAGAGGCAGAGTCTAGCTGAGCCCTAGGGCCCTTCTGACATGAAAGGTCTAAGACATTTCCATATCTCAAGGAAGAGATACAGTGAAATGATGCTGGGTTTGAACTAAAACATACGTACTTTCAAATGAGCCTAGTTCCACATAGGGATACAAAGAGGATTTTACCACGTGTTTCTGAAACCTTCCATAAGGAAGTCGTTTGATAATTCTGGATAAAATAATTTAAGAAATATTTTTAAATGCACTGGTGATCTAGGAGGAAAAGTGTAACTCCTCAGAGGCAAACAAAACAAAATGAATTGAAAAAAAAATCCAAATAAATAAAAGCAGGAACTCAGAGAAGTAGAACATTGAAGGCAGCGTTCACCCAGGAGTCATCGGTAAATGCTTGTGAATTTGAGTTTTTATGGCACCACAGACGGGAGATAAAGCTTACGTCCATCCAGGGAGGATGTAATACAAGACTTCCTAGGTAAAGCTGGGATCCCCTGCAGCAACATTCTCTGTGCAAGACTGAGTTAAGAAAAACCCATATTCTGGAGGACACAGCAAATTCATTTGCTTACAAAGGCAGAGAGTAAAAATAGAGTACCCGAATAATCCAGTGTAAAACTGTCACTTACACAGGTTTGCAGCACTAATTTACATTATCAAGACGGTCCATCTTTTCAAGAAGATGGTGCTGAAAGGGAAGAAGGAAGCCCCTCCCCTCCCAAAGCCAAAGCCAAAGCTAAAGCAGAGGCTTTGAAGGCAAAGAAAGCAGAGCTGAAGGGCATCCACCCACAGAAAAAGAAGATCTGCACATCATCCACCTTCTGAGGGCCCAAGACACTGCGGCTCCGAGGGCAGCCCAGATATCTTTGGAAAAGCGCCCCCTGGAGAAACAAGCTTGACCACTAGGCCATGAGCAAGTTCCCCCTAACCACCGAGTCAGCCATGAAAGAGATAGAAGGCAGCAATGCACTTGTGTTCATTGTGGATGTCAAAGCCAACAGGCACCAGATCAAACAGGCTGTGAAGGAGCTCTGTGACCTGTACGTGGTCAAGGTCAACACCCCGATCAGGCATGATGGAGAGAAGAAGGCATATATTCTACTGGATTCTGACTGTGATGCTTTGGATATTGCCAATGAAATTGGGATCATCTAAACTGAATCCAGCTGACTAATTCTAAATATATAAAAATTTTTCATTGTAAAAAAAAAAGTGGTCTGATATGATAATATGATAAAAGTGGTCTGATAATGAAGCTGATAATTTAGTTAAAAAAATGCTTATAGATTATAGTGTCTTCAGGCTCCTGATGGAAGCAAACATAGATGTCAGATGTCCACTAGAAAAGCCCTCCTTTAAGACTCAGAATTCACACAGGCAAAATTCCAAAATACAAAACCACTGGCAGAAGACTCTCTCTCTCTCTCTCTCTCTCTCTCTCTCTCACTCACACACACACACACACACACACACACACACACACACCCCACAGGAAGATAAGGAATGCTGAAATAAATTTAAAATAGATGCAAAATGGGTCAATAATCAATTACATTCAACTGGACTTAACTAACGTACATGTCTATGGACAAAATATTTTGCATTATTATCAAATTCCTCTAACTTATGAAGTTATAAAATAACTCAAAGATAATGAAAGCAGAGATAATATGGAAAGATGCCCAAGACAGGACACTTAGTAATCTATTCTTTTGCACATTTAAAAAATTTTCAAAACTGTTCATAGCACTATTCTTCCTTGTGATCATAATAATCTTAAAGAAAGATTATTCTTGAGAACTCAGTAAGGCTGCTTTCATTAGATTTGGCTTAATTATTTAAATAAGTGCTGTTGGACTGTTAATTTACCATTTACTAGAGCCATAGAGTATGGAATTAAGTCCAAAGTTGTATTTCTCTGTCACTATTATTCCTAGTGTAGTCTCAGTCACACGTTATTTATAAATTATAAACAATAACTTATAAGCTCGTGTGTTAAACAATAAATCAAAATAAAATTAGAAAATATTTGCAACCAAGCTATCATAAAAATACTACATATCAGAATTAGCAGAACATAGAAGAAAATATAAAACCCCAAATGTTTATAATAGAAAAGAAGAAAGGCTGAAAATAAATGAGCTAAGCATTCATCTTAAGAAGTTAGAAAAAGGACAGAGGAAAATTCTAAGAAGAATAGAAGACTAGAACTTAATGAAACAGAAAAGAAACATACAAAAGACTTCACCAGAATCAAAATGTTGTATCTAAAGATTAATACAATTGAAAAACCTCTGGCAAGATTATGAAAAAAAAAAAAGAAAATACCATAAATACCATAAATTTGGAAACAGATAAAATGGTCAAATTCCTAAAAGAATATGGTATATCTAAACCAATTCGAGAATAAAGGGAAAGCTTATAACACCAAAGGCACAGTCAAAAAGTGAAAAAAAATAGATTGAACCTCATGAAAAATAAAATTTTTTTGTAGTCCAGAAAAATTTTTGTTTGTTCCAGTCTATAAAGAGAACTCCTAAATCTCAACAACAAACTCTAAACAACAAATTAAACAATGGGTAAAGGAATTAAATAGACATTTCTCCAAAGAAGATATACAAATAGAAAATATGCACGAGAATATGCTCAACATCGCTAATCATTAGGGAAACGAAAATCAAACCACAATGAGATGTCACCCTACACCCATTTGGAGAGCTACTATTAAAGAACAGAATAACAAGTGTTAGCGATGATGTGGAGAAATTGGAACCCTTGTGCCTTGTTGGTAGGAATGCAACATGGTGCAGTTGCTGTGGAAAACAATATTGTAGTTCCTTGAAAAATTAAAAATAGAATTACCATATGATCCAATAATTCCACTTCTGAGTATGTAACTGAAGGAATTAAAAGCAAGATCTCAGGGCTGGCCAAGTGGCTCAGTTGGTTAAGAGCTCGCTCTAGAGTGTGAGCTCTGAGCAACAGTGGTTTGATGCCCGGCCCGAGCTGAGCTGCCACTGAGCTGCAAACAGGTGGCAGAATGGCTCAGCTTTAATAACTAACTAACTAACTAACTAAATAAATAAATAAATAAATAAGGCAAGATCTCAAAGAGATCTTTACATGCCCATGTTCATAGCAGCATTATTCACAATAGCCAAAATGTGGGAACATCTCAAATGTCCATGGATGAATCAATGGATAAGCAAAATGTGGTATATTGATACAATGCAACATTGTTCAGCCTTAAAGAGGAAGGAAATTATGACACATTCTACAGCATGGACAAACTGTGAAGACATGCTGCTACATGAAATAAGCTAGTCACAGAAAAACAAGTACTGCAAAACTCCACTTATATGCGGTAACTAGAGTAGTCAGATTCATTGAGACAGAAAGTAGAATGGTGGTTGCCAGGGGCTGGAGGAGGAGGAGAGGGGAGTTACTATCAATGCAGACAGAGTTTCAGTTTTGCAAGATAAATAGAATTCCAGAGATGGATGGTGGTGATGGTTGCACACTATGAGTGTACTTAATGCCTCTGAACTGCACAGTTAAAAATGGTTAGAATGGTAAATTTTATGTTATGCGTATTTTGTCATAATTAAAAACAAAAAAGAATAAGGAGAAAAACTCAGGTAGTTCTATAATTATGAAAGAAATCAAGTCAATGATAATAATAGTAAATGTCATAGCACTTGTTATGGGACAGGCACTATTCTAAATATGTTAGATATGTTAGATCAGGTAAGGTAGGAGATATTATGATTCATTCCTATTTAATGGTGAGGATACTAAGTCACAGATCAAGTAACTTGCCTAAAGTCGCATGGATAGCAGGAGGCAGAGCTGGAATTTAAATGCAGACAGTTTAGCTTCAGGATTGTGCTCTTAATCAGCATGCTATTGTTAATTATTAGTTAAAAAAACCTTCCTTCCAAGAGAACAGAAGTCCCAAATAACTACAACTGAGCTCTTCCAAATATTCAAGGAGTCATTGAGTTCCATAGAAACTATTCCAGGACAGATGAAGAGTCAACACTGAATCCTGCATTTGCCCAAGTTTAAACTGCGAACTCAGTTTAACTTTAGAATATCAACGAATGTAATTTATCTTTTTTTTTTTTTTTTTTTAGCTGAGCCATCCTGTCGTCTGTTGGCAGCTCAGAGGCAGCTCAGCTCAGGCCAGGAATCAAACCGGTGACCCTGTTGCTCAGAGCTTGCACTCTTGAGTGAGCTCTTAACCAACTGAGCCACTCAGCCGGCCCTGTAATTTAATGAATCCTTTTAATCAATTCAGAATTGTATTTGATTGTAATTCAACATTCACAATAAACACCTTTGCAAAGTCGGTGGAAACTTTCATAACCTGATCAAGTGTATTCATAAAAAACGTGCAGTGTAAAGGTCAAAGACAAAACGTAGAAAGCTTTCCCTATGATCCTGAGAATAAGACAGAGTGTTTACTGCCATTCCTCCTTTTCAGTGTAGTGCTGGAGGTCCTAACCAGTGCAGGAATGTCAAGAAGAAGCACACAAAAGACAAGGACTAGGAAGGAAGAAACAAAATGGTTGTTATTCACATGTATAACTGTGTACATAAAAAAAATATATATATATATCCAGGGGCCGGCCAAGTGGCGCGATGGTTAAGAACTGGCTTGGGACGCCAGAGGGCCCCGGTTCGGATCCCACATATGAGGGCCAGTGACACTGCCCTCCACAGCTAAGATGCTGAACAACAGCTCAACCTGGAGCTGGGCTGCCGTGAGTCGCCGGCGACGGCGTAGGCTGCAGTCCCTGTGGCAGTGGGTTGCCATGGGCTACCGTGTGTAGCCAGCAGCCAGCGTGAGCGGCCAGCAGCCGCAGTGAGTGGCCGTCCAGAAGCCAGCGACTGATCTGCCTTACCAGGGAAGAGCGCAATGATGGTGCCAACTTGGGCCAGTGAAGCAACGTCCTCCACAACTAGATTGAAGAACAAAACGACAGCAACTTGTCTGTTCCCCTTCTCCCAATTCCCCAGCACTGTTCCCATCCCCCCAATTCCCCAATAAAAATCTTAAAAAAAAATCCAAATGCTTCTACAGATAACTTATTAGGCTTGATAAGAGTTTAGAAGATTTCTGAGTGTAAAGTCAATGTAAAAAAACCAATTACATTTATATCTACTAGCAACAACAGAAATTAAGTAAAAATGTATGATGTATAAGATGAACAAGAAATGAAATACCTAGGATGAATCTTTCAAAATACATGCAAGATCCAATGTGCAAAGCACCTGAATTGACCCTAAAAGCCTGGAAAATTTTATCGTTTTTACTTTTTAAAGAGAAATCAGTTTACCTGTTTAACAAATTAATCTAATTCACATAGCAAACCTTATGGTGACAGGGTAATGAGTCCCAGTATCTTGGTGACTATGCTCTGGGAAGTATTTTTCCTTTTATGCTCCTCTCTTCTTTCCCACTCTCCTTCTCCCCTCCTTACTCCTAACAACCCCACACATTTATCAGGTTTCACGTGGTTTCTTTTTCCTCGTTACTTTTCAGGTTTCAACATACCCCCAACCGCTGGAGCTGTTGTGTCCAGACCTTGCAAGCTGTGTGGATGCAAGATCACTTCAAGCATGAGATGTCCTAAGACTATGCCTAAACCATAACTTTGCTACCTTGTACCTCAGAAACTTCTTGTTTTAATGAGGTAAGCCACATTGCTTTCTGCAAGCGTGTAGCTACTTTAGAGAACTGAGTGGGAATGGGTCATTTTACCTTTGGGTAAATTCATTTTGATAAAGAAAATCCAAGCATTGTGCCTTACTGCTCGTGAAATACCTTCTACTGGCATCACATTCAACAAAACCTTTTTGAAGAAAACCTCCCAATGGCCCTTTATACAGAGGGTCTCCCCATTGACATGCACATCTAGATTTTTGTCTCAAATAGGATCCCCACCAGAGCCTAGAACCTCGGTCTGATTTGGCAATAACCAAGCTTTCATGTGTGGCATGAGAAGTAGGCGCAGTTGAAATAAATGACCCCTTTTTGTCCAATCAGAACAGAAGGGCTTGGAGGCACCCACAAATTCTGGGTCCCAGCATGCAGAATGAAATCTTTGTCTTGCAATTTTTAATACAAGTAATATTAGCACCATGGTGTGACAAAGGCCTTGTGTATTTGGTTTCCTGATTTTGTATATAAGACAAAGTGGGTAACAGAGATATAAATATTTATACATTTTTATATCTTTGGTAAGACTTAAAAGAAGCAACACAAACACATTTTAATGGTGAAATACATGTGTACTATATTTTAAACAATATTGTTTTGTATCCCTGGAATGGTTTAGTGACCATGAGAAAATTCCTGTCTCAAAAATGCTCATAATTGTGAAAATAACTTAATCAAACCAATTTTATAACCATAACGGTAATAAAAATCATGCTAAGCTAAAAAAAATTTGGCTTCTGTGTATTTGGTATAGTTTTTTTATTCTTAGAATTATCAAAATATATTTTAAAACTACTCAATATTTGATAAAACAGAAAACGAAATCAATTACAAAAAGTAATTAAAAAATGAATACTCGTATATCCTTGACTTAATCATGTTTGTATTATACAGAAAAAAAATACATGATTATACAAAGATTTTATGCTCCAGAATGGTAATTGCAGTGGTATTTGTAATTGAAAAATGTACAAAAGCCTAGCCATTCATTAATAAATATTTTGGTGATGATACAATGGGATAGCGCGTAGCCATTTAGAAAGATGTGCACGATGTATTTCTTAAGTGAAAAATGTGAGTTGTAGACCAAAAATATTATGATTCCACATTTAGAAAAACCGTTTGTGTGTGTGTGTATAAATGCACAATAAATTCGGATGTTTAAACTTAAGAACAATTTAGGAAGGATACAAATGAAATTAAGTCACTCACTGGGAGGTGGGATGGATAGGTGGAGTGTACTTTATAAATTCAAACAACCAGTCATGGGATTATGGATAATTTTTGGTACAGTTTTTATTATTAAAAAAGAAAAAATCCTAAAGCAATGCTGTAGGGCAAGATGAAAACCTTAAGGCCAGAAAAAGATGCTTGAGGAAATTTTGAGCCAACACTGCCCTCTGCTGGGAAAGTTGTGTCATGCACCGGCTTGGTTTGCGCCGGATCCCAGAAGCGAGGTCCTTCCGGGCACCTGGAGAGGGCCGCGGGCTGGAGCCTTCTGAAAGGGCGGAGAGCCGACCTGGAGGTCATCTAGTCGAGCGACCTTCAGACGTGGGCTGCGCGTCAGAATTACCCGGACTGCACCCACGGAGAATCGAACTGAGCAGGTTTGTCTTTGGGACCAGGAATCTGTATTTATGAAAAAGCCCCCAGGTGTGGCTGATAGATGTGGGTTCTTGTCCCCATCCTTCAGAGCGGGTCGCTGAGCGGGTGCAGGGCTGTATAGGAGGTTTTTAGCAGAGTCAAATCTGGAACCCAGATCCCTTGATTCCGAGTCTAGAAAATTCTTCTCCTTGACCTCTGACATTTGGCAGTGGTGATATCCTGTTTAGTTTTGTGTCCTGAAATCACATTTTGCCAGAAATGGCCTTGCCCATCCCTATGCCCTTTCTGATATGGGTGCCCTTAGAAATTTTCTGGACTTTCGCCTCTCATTTACCTCTTCAGTTCAGTCACAAGCGGGTCCTGGAGATCCTATACCAATAAGTTAGGAATGCAGCCCCTTTTAACTTCGCTTCACGGGGAGGCACCCACACACAGGCCCTGGAATTGGAAAGTTTGACCAGAATCAGGCTCTACTTCTCCTTATCTGTGAGATCTGGGGTGGGATAGAGCAAATCTTTAAGCCTCGGTTTCCCCACTTTTAATATGGTACCGTCCCTCTTAGGGTGGTTAAAGGATCAAGTGGGGATCAAGAGGGTATAATCTGTGTGCAGCGTTAGCGCCAGTGCCTAACATCTGATAGCTACTTGCTCTTAGTTTTCTAATGCAATATGGCCACACGGAGGACAGTTAGAAGGCACAATGACACTTGAAGCCCTGATGAGCAAAGGACCCCACTCATTTCAGGGCTGCTTTGCCAAGTGTTCATTTAGTCCTGAATAAGCTCTCTGCAGATAGGGGAGGATGTGTAGGTATCAAGGCACTAGAAACTCCAGAAAATAAAATATTCTTCCATTTTCAAAGTTTGGAAATCTTTTTCCCTAAAAAATAAAAGGTCTTCCCTCTTTTTCCAGTACCTTCATATAAAAAATTAGACCCCCTCCCCGCAAAATGAGCATTTTATGAGAAAACAACTCTATGCATGATTTATTTCTAAACTAACAAAGTGGCTTTAGATCCTCCATGAGCATTAAACGATCAAAAGTGTTCAAATACTTGAGAAAGAAGAACAAAGCTGGAGGCATCACGTCCCCAGATTTCAAATGATATTACAAAGCTATAGTAATCAAAACTGTGTGGTATTGGTATAAAAACAGAAAATGCAGTAGTTCTATGTCCCATACCTCTGAGTGAATGATAAAGGAATGGCCTCTTCTCTAATAAGACAAAATCCAGAACCTCCCGGGTTTGTATATGAAAGGAGAAGAAGGCTCTGAGGAGGAGGGGTTATGGATAAAGCGACCTCAATCTTGCTCCTTATGTTTTATAGTCATCTTAGGGTAGAAACTCCAGCCTCAAGGATTTGCTTCTCCACATTTAGCTCTCCCTTCCTTTAGCTAGGATAAACTGGGACTTTAAAGGAACAGTGACTTTTACTACCTAGAGAGCCAAGGGAAGTAAGCAGAGCATATAAGGAACACAAAGGATGCACTTGCAAAGTAAACCCCACCCAAATTAGTTTGCTGTCTGGGGCTTCCAGGCTCTGTCCCACTCACCTGGGACCTTTGGAGGGAATGAGGGCCCTTCTAAGGAATCCTCCTTTTTAACTTTTGACGTCTTCTTTTTCCTTTTTGAGACAGACCCATTCCCTAGGTCTGGGGCAGGAAGCAGCCCTGTTTCTAGTACAGGTCTAACAGGATTCCAATGGCTTAATATGGGGTAAAGACTAGAATATTCGAGTAGCTAAAATCACACATGTGCCGTGAGAGCTGAGGCTGGGGAGCAGGAATCTTCTCCCTCACATCTACCTCTGATAAGGCGACCTCTTGTTTGCAAATACTGATTGTGTCAAAATTTATAATGCATTTTTACATTTTAACTACACTTTGAATGTCTTAGTACGAAGGAATGACTGGGGCCTAGGGTAGCAGCATGCACGTGTGTGTGCCTCCCTGTGTGTGTGTGTGTTCCTTCTTAGCTGTGGGATGGTGAACGGTGACTTACCCAGTGCCCTCTGATTACACAGAACTCAGCAGTGTCATACACATTCAGTGGCGTGAGTCCTGGAGGTGCTCGAATATGGGTTGATTGAGAATCGAGTGTCCCTCCCACACTGGGCATGGCGAGATGGGTTTGAGAAGCAGGAAGCAAGGGTGAGTTGCCTCTTCTGGCCACCAGGCCGACTATCAGAAAAAAGGTGGCCTTGGGAGGTTCTGCTTATAATCTCTTTATGCTTTCCGAAGTATATGCTGCTAGCGTTTTTTGTTTGTTTGTTTGTTTTTTTGCTTACCACACCAACTCCCATCTCTCTGCCAACTGTAACCTGATTCCAGCCCTAACCCCACCCTAATCCTTCCCTATTTCCCCTGCTTTTCTGCAGACTAAGCCTCATTCTCATGCAGGCTCGGCTCAGCACCAGTTCTCAGACTAACTTTGACTTCAGGTAGGAGCACTGTAAACTGGCTCAGCTCTGTAACAGGCCGCTACCCCAGACCCAAACACACACATGCACACACACTGAGTAAAGTGTGGACATGTACTCCAGACCTCTGCCTTATCCCTCACAGCTTCCTCTCCACTGTGTTATAGGACATATGAACTTGATTTTATAACCGGGCTCTTTTTCCATGTCCCAGAGCCTGAGCCTTTGCCATGCACCCAATGTATTTCTGTCATTTGTCCATTGATTTCGTATTTGCTGAGTGCCGCTCAGGCACTGTGCTAGGTGCAGACATTTGTACCTGCACCAGGAGCCCACTTCTCCCTGGCTTCCTGCTCTGACGATCCAGCAGGGTCTGTTCCACTCTTCTCACCTGTCTGGGTGGCTGAGTCCTTGGATTCACACCTGTACCTCCCAGGTGATGCATGCTGGTGTGTTGGGACCTCGTAGTTCCGTTCCCCCTGGAGCTGAGACTTGTTCCTGGTGGGAAGAGACATCTTGCTACCCTCCACTGGAAGTGTGAAAGGAGAGGCCTGCCTGACCGTCCAGGGGCAGCCCCTCCCGGTACCTAGAACAGCCTTCTCCCATCCTGCCCAGCCCCAGGGGAACACTGGGGCCTGCCTGTCTGTGCTCTGATTCTCCAAGTCCTGAAAGGTCTGGGTAAAGCCTAGCAACTGTGACGCGAGGTCCAGATGGGAACAGTGAGATTGTGTGTATAATGTACATGTAATGACACTATTGTTAGCCAAGAAGGAGTGCTAAGAGGAGAAAATTGAAATGTCAGTTAGAGAAAGAAGCCTCCCAAAGTCAAATGATTAAGTTCCTTAAGGTAAAAAATGTCTTGCGCTTGCAAGATGGAGGGGTAGGCACATTAGGTGTGGGGTGGGCTGGGGAGCTGTGGCTAACCTTAGTCCTGGGTCCTACATATCTGTTTGCCATTAAACTCATTGTGTGACCCGGAGTAGTAACCACGTGTTACTGATGCATTGATATCTGGGGCCTCGCTGAGCCTGGAGGATCTGCCCCTCCGAAGGCTAGCTAGGAAGGGCTAGCCTCTGTCTCTAGGAAGAGCTAGTAAAGGAATCACCTGGGAGCACCCCTTTTGAATGCAAACCAACCAATCCAAAACCTATTCTATCAGCCACCTCCTTCATCAGGCTGTCACACTCCCAGGCACCACCCACCTCCCCTAATCTCCCAGGGCCACATACTAGCATCCAGGTACAATTCGGGGCACCCTCTGTGCTCTAGAGCCCATTAAATTATTCAAACCAGTCTACCCCAAGCCTTCCCCTGCTTCACCTGTTCTTTCCTGGAAGACCAAACAAGAAAAGTCTTGCCCACAGTTCTCGCTCCCTCTGCCTCCTGCCCGAACCTGGTGCTTCCCTGTGTGGCCCTTCCCCCACCTCCCCCCCATGGCATGGCTGCTTCCTCCCTTTGGGAACTGTAACAGATGGGCTTCTTTTTTTCTTTTAAAGATTTTATTGGGCAATTGGGGGAGGGGAACAGCATTGGGGAATCGGGGAAGGGGAACAGACAAGTTGCTGTCCTTTAGTTCTTCAGTCTAGTTGTGGAGGACATCGCTTCACTGGCCCATGTTGGTATTGTGATCATTGTACTCTTCTCAGCTGAGGCATATCGTTCGCTGACCATTGGACAGCCACTCATGATGGCTCACGGCAGCTCACACCGGCTGCCAGCCACTCACGGTAGCTTAAGGCAACCCACTGCAGCCCCACTACAGCCTACGCCATCGCCGGCAACTCATGGCAGCCCAGCTCCAGGTCGAGCTGTTGTTCACCATTTCTGTTTTAGAAGGCACAGCATCACTGGCCCATGTGGGATCCAAACCGTCAGCCCTGCTGCTCAGAGCTCACACTCCCAAGCCAACTCTTTTTCCTTTTTTTTTTTTTTTAGCTGAGCCATCCTGCCACCTGTTGGCAGCTGAGCAGCAGCTCAGCTTGGGCCGGGAATCAAACCGGCGACCCTGTTGCTCAGAGCTCACACTCTTGAGCAAGCTCTTAACCAACTGAGCCACTCGGCTGGCCTCCCAAGCCAACTCTTAACTAGTGAGGCCACTCGGCCGGCCCAACAAATGATATTTTCTTTTTTAAGATTTTTTATTGGGGAATTGAGGGAGGGGAACAGCGCTGGGGAATCGGGAAGAGGAACAGACAAGTTGCTGTCCTTTTGTTCTTCAATCTAGTTGTGGAGGACGTTGCTTCACTGGCCCATGTTGGTATTGTGATCATTGCACTCTTCCCGGGTGAGGCAGATCGGTCGCCGGCCTCTGGACAGCCACTCATGGTGGCTCTTAGCAGCTCACACTGGCTCCTGGCCACTCACCATAGCTTATGGCAGCCCACTGCAGCAGGGATTGCAGCCTAGCCATCGCTGGTGACTCACGGCAGCCCAGCTCCAGGTTGAGCTGTTGTTCAGCATCTTAGCTGTAGAGGGCAGTGTCACTGGCCCTCATGTGGGATCCGAACCCTGGTCCTGCTGCTCAGAGGTGGCGTCCCAAGCTAGTTCTTAACCAACGTGCCACTCGGCTGGCCCAACAAATGATCTTTTCAATGGCAATTATCTCCTGGTCCGTTGGCCTCACCATGCCTGAATAATAATAAAACCTACTTTTAAAACAGACAAGGAAGTCTGAACTTCAGTTTTTCTTACCACTTAAATGAGAGATTGGATTAAATGGATTTTTTTTTTTTTTTTTAGTTTCCTTGTAATGAACCAGATAGGCTTGGGAGGTAATGGGTCTGCTGCCTGCCCCCTAACTCCCTAACCTTAGGGAGTCTCCCCTCCCCCACCACTCAGGGAGCTGAAGGAAGACACGCTGTGCTGCCCATCTTTCTGCTCACTGCTGGTGGACACACTCCCTAGCAATCCCAAAGAAAGAACACTGCCTCCTCAAGGTGGGATGGGAATGCTGAATAAAGTCAGATAATGCTCATGTCCTTTTGAAACTAAAATATTACAGCTCAAAAGAAAAAAACACTGAATTCAATTGCTTAAATGTGGAACTGTTAATCACCCGCATCAAAAATCTCTGTTAAGACTTGGAAACGTGGATCTTCTATGTATTGCTTTCTCTGAAGTGCCCTTAGAGGCACAATTGTCCCATCCCCCTTTCTCCCCCTTTCCTCAAGCAGGAATTCCCTATATAGCATCTTTCTTTCTCTTTTACTGTGATAAGAACCCTTAACATGAGATCTCCTCTCTTGACAAAATATTTAAGTGTACAATCGGTCGTGTTGATTGCAGGCACAATGTTCACAGATCTCTAGAGCTTATTCGTCTTGTACAACTGCAGCTTTATACCCTTTGAGTGGCAGCTCCCCATTCTCCCACCTCCAGCCCCTGGAGACCATTATTCTATTCTCTGATTCTAGGAGTCTGACTATTTTAGATGCCTCATATAGATGGACTCGTGCAGTATTTGTCCTACTCATTGCTGTGTCTTATAGGCAGTTTTCTGAATTCCGGTGTTGCTCTGACTTGTTGAATGGATGCCTGGACCTAGGCACAGGATTTCAGGTGTACCGGCTCGGCATGGGTCACACGGCTCACAGTCATCTTAGATCCAGGCTGCTGTTTCTGTGGCCCAGGGTAGCAGTTAGTGTTCAGCTCTTACTAGTGGAGAACCCTCCTGGGTCTGTTATTTGTTCAAAGAATACTTTTACCTTATAAATCCTCTAGATGGTGCTACTTGTCAAGTGTGAGTATTTGTTTCATATCTCTCTCTCTCTCTCTCTCTCTCTCTCTCTCTCTCTCTTCAAGCTGTTGGCATCTCCCTGTGGCCTCCCAGGCCTGAGTTACCGTCCACCGTCTTAGTGGAAAGTTACGGTTCTCAGACCTGGTGAGTGATGTCAGAGATGATTTCAATTGGAAATAATCCTCAGCTCTGGGTATTTCAAAATAGTTTGTGGAGGAATGTGACGTATGACTTGTTTATGTGGGTGGCACGCGGCGCTCATTCTTCGTCACATGACTGTATGACCGGGACTTTTGTAAGTGCGTGAAAGATGGCTGATATTTATTGTGATATGACTGGGGTGAGCAGGGAGGAGTGGGATGTTAGAGTTCAGGAAGAGTTTACATCCTTTCCTCACCCTTTCCTCTCCCTGGGTCAACTGTTCTTTAGGTAAGAAAACCATCTGGAGATCCTAACCCATCACAAGCCTCCGAATGTCTCCCTTGTCTGTTCTCCACCCTTCCTGAAATGAGACCAGAACACACTGATTTCTTTGCATTATCAGGAGTCTTCTTATCAAATATATATCCATTTGCACGCAGAGCTAGCTGAAATCACACTGATCTGGGAATGAGAATTTTAATAATGGAGCTGAAAGGAGGATTTAGATGCGTAGGGAAACTTTTTGTGATGGGGGCAGAAAATGTCAATGGGGAGTGTTCTGGTGGGAAACTATGGGCTTTATGAGAGTTGGGTGAGGATCTGGGGTGAAGGAAGCACTGAGATGCGAAGTGGGAGGGAACTGAAGTCACACTTTGCCAGATAATGCTGAGCACTGGTGACTGTCTATTTGAATGCAACATTCTTGATCCAACATGGAAACCGTAGGAGTATTCTATTTGTAGAGGGGATGCTCACCATGCTTTGCTAGGGGTCCTCATATACATCCAGGTGTAGGCTCACCAACCTACAGGCGTCTTATTTGTTCCGAGGAATTGCTTTATGTTAAGGAAGTCACTGCTGAGTGAACGCCAGGTCTCTGGAGGAGAAAAGTTTGGTTGCCCATTGGTGAAAATGGGTGGGCTGCAGCTTTTGGTGCATTTTGTTCAATGCTATTGGCAACGTTTTATGGCTTTGGTCTATCATTTGGGGCCGTAGGTGGTCATCTGCAGGGGAAGTAAGTCATCAGGAGAACTGTGGGGCCCGAGCTGGCTCAGGCTTCCTGGAACCCTGGGTTTGAGAGGAGTGAAATGTGTGGGTTTGAGAGGAGTGAAATGTGAGGGGAAGAGAGATGGTCAGGGAAGGAACAGTCGTTTTCCAAGTTTGTTAGTTAAGTTGGATCAGTAGTTTTCAGTTTTTTCTTTGTTGTTCATTTCCATATTAGAGGCTGAAGGAAGACTTCTCTTCTGTCTTGGCTTTCCTTTATTTCACTCTCTAAGCTGTCATTGCAGCTTCAGTATTTTACAGCCCACCAACCTGGAGATGTGAACTGTATCTTGATGAAGAAGGGGTAGGAAAACTGAAGACAGAAAGAAGGCTGACAAGAGAGCAGAGTTTCTTACCACCTGTGGTGTGTGTCCTGGCCCTGGGGTGCAGGCAGGCAAACTTTAGCTACTTACCACACTCTTCTATAAAGTGGTGGTGTTGTCTGGCATAGGTGATAGGAACACACAGTTGAGGCAATTTATATCACTTATTAGATAGACCCAGGGCTCTAGTCTGTCTTGCTTGCACACACAAGCAACTTCTTCTAAGGTGTTGGCTGATAAAGGCTTAAAATATCACCTCGTTTAGGGATTTTTGCACTTTCATTAAAAATACTTCAGGAGCTCACCTGAAACTAACAATAAAAAAATTAAAAAAAAATACTTCAGGAACTTCCAGGTTGGTGCACATGAGGAGATTTGGGGAGTGTCACACCTGGAGAAGGCATGGAAGCTTGTTATCCTTTCCCCATACCTTGCCCTACGTACCTCTTCCATCTGGCTGTTCCTGAGTTATATCGTTTTATAATAAACTAATGATCTAGTAAAAAAAAAAGAATGCTTGAATGAAATCCAGACTCCTTAGCTTTGTATTCAGTGTCCTCTGTGCTGTTTTCATTCTTGCATTCCTAGAGATATTTCCCCTTTAAATGCCTTTCAAGCTAGCCAGGTCATTGGACAGTAAGCTCTTCCAAGGCAGGTAGGTGTATGATTTACTATTTGGTATTTGCGGTAGATGCCCAGTGAATCACAAGTCCCTGAGTTCATACCCTGTGTAGTCCCCTCTCTCACTGAGTCTGGATTGACCTTATGACTTGCTTGGACTAATAAAATAAAATGTGGTAGAAGTGATGCTGTGCAAGTTCTGGGCCTAGGGCATGAGAGGCACTGTAGCTTTGCCTTTTGCTCTCTTGCTGTCTATAATCCCATGCAAAAAAGCCTGGGCCAGCTTCCTTGAGGATGTGAGTTCTTGGGGGAGAGAGAGACCCTGGAGTAGGAAAGTCCATGAGGAGAGGGAGCAGGACATCTAGCTGCTAGCTGGTTGCAGTCACCCTGGCTGAGGTGCCAGACTATGTGTGAGGCCACCCTGGATTTTCCAATCTTGATGGAACCACGAGCTGACTGTAGAGCAGAGGATAAGCCATGCTCCTGAGCCCAGCGTAGATTACAGAATTGTGAACAAATAAATGGTTGTTGTTGCAAGCCACTAAGCTCTGGGGTATTTGTTACCCAGCAATAGAGAACTGATACAGTATTGTAAGTCATCTTTGTGAGGGCTCGCCAAACAGGGTTTCACTGTTTTGGCTCACTATTCCTTGCACATGCTTCCCACATTTACACCTTCTCATTCCCCTGTGCTCATGTTCCTCCAACCCGGAAATCCAACCTGGAAAAATTCATGTGTCCTGTTTACCTATCAAAATGCAACCGATCCTGCCTTCTCTGACACTCCAACTAGAATTGATCGCTCTCATTCTGAACTCCTTTGGTGCCTCTTGCTATTTGGCATATCTTGTCTTTATGCACATGTCTTCTACTACAATTACATTTTTAACTCTTCAAATGCCGTTTCTATTTTTTAACATCTTTATTGAGCTTTAATTCATATACCAACAAATTTGCTCATTTGAAGCATACAACTCAGTGGGTTTTAGTATATTGGCACAATTGCACAACTAGCCCCACAATCTAAGTTTAGAATACTTTCATCACTCCAAAAGGAAACCCCATGCCCATTAGTTGTTACTTCCCACCCAGTGTGCCCAACCCCCAGCCTGAGGCAACTAATCTATGTCTAGTCTCTACAGATTTATAATTTTTTTTGACAAGTAGCACAAGTCCAATCACTTTGTGCTGACTAGTTGAGGAAAGACTCTAAAACCTTTTTAAGATCCCTAGGAATGACTATGCAGTGGTCCAACTTCAGGTTCAGTGACAGCAGCAGAGAGAGGGGATTTTTGTTGAGGAAGGTTTCCATGGCACCTCATACATTGCCCTGTATCTGTAGCTCTGTCACTTTGTCCTCAGAGATAACAGAGTGTACTGAAAAAGGCGTGGTGGGAGCTTGGGCCAAGCTGTGCCTCAGCTGGTTGCTAGTTCTGAGGTTGAGGGCAAGTTACCCAGCCGGCTATGCCTTCTCTGAGCTTCAGAGTCCTCAATGATAAGACTTTGTGGGGTGAGTGTGGGGACCAGATGAGATGACATACAGGAGACACCTCCCAGTGTACCAGCAAAGTTCTTTCCCTTCTCCTAATGCTTGTCCTGTGAGCCCCTTTCACTGCACAGTGAGTCAGCAGTGGCTTGGGCCTCCAGGCAGTCCACCCTCGCTACCACCTTGACTCTGCTACGAGTGGGTTGTACTGCTTGAATGAGGAATGGGTGGGCCAGGGTACCATGGGTGGGGTGGGAGGGTGCCTGGTGAGCTGGGGACAGTGTGATGGTACCAGGGGGACAACGTGATACCCTAGGACCACACATCCTCAGAGTTTTCATCAATCCCTTCCAAAGATAAGATTTTGGACTATGGTGCTTCCTTTTCCAGTTCTCTCAACAGTGACTTCCCGGGTACACATGTCTAGGCAGCCATTTAGTTGCAGATTGCCAGTCTTTTTATATAGAGTGGCTGACATAGATTTGCTCACACAGAAAGCTATGGTGGTTTGGTGGTTTGGGCTCCCCTAGAAGAGACAGTGGAGCAAAACAAATGTGGGGAAACACGGGGCTGGGCTCCTCTGAATATGCTGGTAGATTTAATATACTCTGTTCTCTTGGTCTATTAACATTCACAACATTTACAATTGAGTCCTCATGTTTCATCCTGAACTCACGTGGAGAGCGCAGGCAGGGAGCAGGCTGCCCCACGTGCAAGGTTGATTACCTTCCACTGACTTCCTTCCAGCTGGGTCACCACAGGCTCTGTGCTAGGAATCCCTACCTTGGGGCTCCCCGGGGTGGAGATAGAGATAGGACAGCACAAGCAGAGCAGCTTCTACAGAGTCAGGGCATTCTTGGGACAGAGTTGCTCACTGTCACGGCGGAGGCAGAGCCCCTGGCAGACACTGAGAGGTGGGGCCGCTCTATTGCTTGGGGCAAAATGGACGTGTTTGCTCAGCCCAGGACTCTGATCTTTAGTTCCCACCTTGGGGAAGGAAGAGCAAGAAGGGCCTTTGGGTCCTTAGTTTTCACCTAGTTCTGTAGTCACAATACCCCTCGCTCCAAAGTCTGTCCCCTGCCATCTCCCCCAACATGCCAGGTGTTTTGGTGACATTCTGGGCGCTCCGTTGCACAGCCTTGGGTCTTTCCACTTTTACTCTGCCCAGGCTGCTAGCTGCTGCTCCGCGTAGCACCCCCACCCTCCCAGTGATGAAGTGGGTCATGGCACCCGGGGAGGAGCGGGGAGGTTCAGATTACGGTTCCTTATGCCGACTGGCAAGGGAATTCCCATCATCAGCATGTGGCGCCTGCAGGATTGAGGGCACCTGCTTGCGAACCTAACTCTGTCCTTCCTTGGTCAGGAGGGCTCCAAGTGAGCCTTGTTAGCTTCTTTCTTCTCAGCCAGAACCCAAGGGTGAAAGAGAGGAAGCTGTCGTAAGTGCTGGCCCTGCGTCAGAAGTGCAGGGACAGGGGTTGAGGGGTGTGAGGATGTGAGCAAGGACACGCAGGAGACCCGCCGTCCTATCCCTTTGGTTGTTTACTCCCCCCCCCGCCGTTCCACTCGCATACCCCCACATTCATAAAAATAGGAAGCGATGTCATCACATGTGTGCATGCCTTCTCTTCGTGAGATGCCTCTGGGTCACCACTTCCTGTTTCTGAGTCATGAGGAAGGTAATTTCCCCCAGTGCTTACTATCCCCAGGGACACGCTGATCACTCAGCATCTACCCGGTTTCCCCTTCTTCTCTCCCTTCTTTTTTAAATTTTTTTTAAAAGCCCCCTCCCCTCAAAAAACACAAAACCCTAAAGTAAACACAGTACAGCTGCTGGTCTGAGCTGCTGCAAGCTGACAAAATGCACGGTGGATTACAGCCCTCAGCCCCTGTTTGGAAGGATGGCTCAGTGCCTGGATTTAATTGGATAGGTAATTACAAGTGAAGATGACTCTCGAGTGCCTCTCCTTCTGCAGCAAGATCTGTCCTAGATCTTGCCTACTAAGGGAAGGGAGGAGGTATTTGGCTGCTCCCCAAAATAAAGAATGGATTAAACTGCCAGAATAAGATACTCCAGGAGGCACGGGATGGCACTGGGATGATTTGTTCGAGTCAACTGAAGCACATTTTCAAAGAGCCAGTTCTATAGACAGCTCCCCACTGCAGTTTTTCTCCTTCCTCCTCTGTTCCTCTCCCCCGCCTTCACCCCTGTCTTTCCCCCTTAAATCATGTACCGCACTTGCTCTTTTCCTATTTTTCTTTTTTCTCTCTGATTTTCACAGAAGGGAAGTAATGAGTGGGACCAGGAATATGAACCAAGTGCTTGGGGGCTCAGTAGTTCATTTCATAACCATTTATTGAGTATCTACTGTGTGCCAAGCACTTTGCTAGGTACTGGGGTTCTGAGATGTATAAGATACCCTTCTGGCCTTCAAGAACCTCACGGTCAGTGGAGACATTTTGTTTAGCCATTCATCTGCAGATGGATGCTTGGATTTTTTTTTTTTAAAGATTTTATTCGGGAATTGGGGGGGGGTGGGAACAGTGCTGGGGAATTGGGGGAAGGGGAACAGACAAGTTGCTCTCGTTTTGTTGTGGAGGACGTTGCTTCACCGGCCCAAGCTGGCACCATCACCGCGCTCCTCCCTGGCGAGGCAGATCAGCCGCCGGCCCCTAAACAGCTGCTCACTGCTGCCGCCTGCTGCCCACACT
This sequence comes from Hipposideros armiger, assembly GCF_001890085.2. NCBI lineage: Eukaryota > Metazoa > Chordata > Mammalia > Chiroptera > Hipposideridae > Hipposideros > Hipposideros armiger. The sequence continues at coordinate 562,398 of NW_017731975.1, read as the reverse complement.
GGCCGCTGGCCACACACGGTAGCCCATGGCAACCCACTGCAGCAAGGGCTGCAGCCTACGCCGTTGCTGGCGACTCACTGCAGCCCAGCTCCAGGTTGAGCTGTTGTTCAGCATCTTAGGTGTAGAGGGCAGTGTCACTGGCCCTCATATGTGGGATCCGAACCGGGGCCCTCTGGCGTCCCAAGCCAGCTCTTAACCAACGCGCCACTCGGCCGGCCCTTGGATTGTTAAATGATATTTTAAATAAAATGGGCAAGGTTAGAGGCTGGGATGGTCAGGCTGAATTCAAAACCAGAGAAGTGAAAGGAGACAATATCACAAATGCATCTTTGCTGGATTTGCCTGGATTTGGGAAGAGGCATCCATTCTGCTCAGGCCGGGGGCAAGAAAGCCTGTGGTGGGGATGGGAAGAGGTAGGTAAGTCTGTAAGGGCCCACGACCCAGACAGAGTTCCTGCCTGATAACCTCAGTTTTCTTGGGAGAAGTTGGAAGGGAGGCAGCAGGGGCTAGAGGTGGGGTGAGAAGGGTGAAGGGCAGAGGGGCCCCTATAAGCTTTGCTGGTGCAGCTAGTGGTGCACAGGTGGGAGACCTGGATGTATCATGAGATTTTCTTCTGCCACTGCCCAGGACTCCCACCTTCTTGATAGTCCCTTCTTTGTTTTTCTTCCTTTCCTCACTGTTACATTATGTTTGGGACTAGAATTGAGGGGCTTTACAATCAGTGCCATGGAAAACTTGAAACAGAAAGGAATCTGGAGAATCTCTCAATTGAGCCATCTCTCAGGATGCCACCCTGCCTCCCCGAGAAGAGCAGCCTCCGCCTTGTGGCCACAGCCTGGGCTTGGGGATCAGAGGACTGTCTAGGTCCAGGCGCTGCGTGGAGATGATCACAGAAGCTGTGACATAGGGTGGTGTGAGCCTAAATGAGAATGACGTAGGCAAAGCTCGTGACACAGACGGTGGCCACCCTGAGTGTCCAGGCTGTTAGCTGCCGTGCTGTGGGTGTAGAGCACAGCACGTTGCAGCCCCGCTGTCCTCTCTTGCCAGTCACACTCTGGCCTCGTGCACTGGCATCGCCCCCTGTTTATTTAATCTTCACCCCCTTCTAATGGCCCTGGTGGTGAGAAGCTCTCAAGTGTCGCAGGCTGGTCTGGTGAGTGCCCCTCCCATTCCGTGTGCGTCTTCTGGGTGAGGCAGGCCCGATACAATTTCACGTATTATTTGGGCTCATTCACTGGGGTTATTCTGGAAGCAGGGCTTTGTGAGGCTTCTGGGAGCCTGGCTGGGAATTATATAACTGCTTCAGTCTGGTGTACTGAAGCCAACGCCTCTGATAGCGAATGGCCCTAAGCCGGCAGAAAATTTGCCGGGAAAGCTGGTGAAATGGAGCTGCTCGGGTTCCTGTAGGACGGAGAGGAGCTGGGAGGCTCTCCTCTCTCTCGAGACGCAGCGCTGACTAACCTTGGCCGTGAGGCGATGGATGAGGAGAGGGGTAGAGAAGAGACAGAGGTGGATTTCTGAGTCCTGAGTCCCTGTGCTGGGGACAGGCGGCCTCCAGAGGCTGGGACTGAGAGGGGGAAGGGAAGAGAAGAGAAGGGGCGGGGCAGAGAAGGAAAAAGAGAGGAAGGAAAGAAAAAGGCAGAATGAGAGGAGGAGGGGAGCGGGAGAGAGAGAATACTGCAAAGTGTCCATTAAAGACTTATTTCGCTTCAGGGACTCCTGCCTCCCAAAGCTGTGAGCCTCCCCTTCTTTGAGGTGACTCTGCCCCCTTTCCCTCCAGGGCTCGTGTGGGGGCAGAACCCGCTCTCCTTAGGGTTTGAGGTGCAAGTTCCTAGAGCAGAGTTTTCAAGCGGAGGCACTGGAGGACGGGAGGGGTGACAAGAAAAGGTGCCTTGGTAGCTCTCCCTTCGTTCTACAAAGGCAGGTCTGGGTTGCCTTCCAATTCCTGTGCGTGGCCGACTGCAGGCAAGTTTATAGAAGCAGATCCTCTGTAGATCGATTGATTGCCTGCTGTGTGCCAGAAACTTCCAGCACATCACGTTTCTGAAGACTTTGAGGTGGGCGCTGTTATTCCCATTTCACGGGTGAGGAGTCTGAGGCTCAGGGAGGTTAAGTGCCATGTGCCAGGTCAGATGGCTGGTAAGCGGCAAAGCCAGTTCTCAGCTCCAGTTCTGCTGGGCTCCAAAGCCATTCCTTATGGTGCTTTACGCACCCAAATGCTCTGTTGATTCTGTTTCCAAAATATGTCTGTATTCTGTCTACCTCCCTTCATACCCACTGATAGATACATCCAGGCCAGGTTGCCATCATCTCTCACCTTGCAACTTGCAATGGCTTCTTAATTGGTTTCCCTGTTCCTGCTTTTGTCTGCCTCCAATGTGTTCTTCACAGAGCTGCTAGAGGAATCATCTCAAAAGGCAAATGGCTTTGTGTCACATAAAACTCCTAAGTGCTTCCCAGTGCATTTGGACTGAAATCTGAATTTCTTAACATGGCCTGCAGGATGTGTAAGAGCAGGCATAGATTTCTCAGACAGTCTGAACTCATTACACAGTTTCATTAGTACCACTGTCTTTATTCAGCGTGCTCTGGCCACACGGGGCATTCAGTTCTTTTCTGCCCCAGGTCCTTAGCACATACTGCCTTTTCAGAACAGAACAATGTTCCCTCCAATCTTAATCTGGCTCACCCTTATTTATAGTTTGGGCCTCAGTTTAAATATCACTTCCTTATAGAGAAGAGGCCTTTCCTGAACTCCAAACCTGAATTAAACTATCCTTGTGCTTGGAGCTTCTCGGTAGGCAAAGAAGGAGGCATGATGAGTTACAGAGGTCTGGTTGTCAGAAAGGAGAGAAAATGCTAGTTCTTCATGGGTGAGAGTTTCCTTTGACACTGAATTCCTTCATGGGGCCTTCTTTGAGAATCATAAACTAATGCAATTGGAAGATTGCTGTCAACATAAATTATATGATTAAGAGTGGAGTGGATGGATAGAAAAATACCTGTGGACCCCAATCCCAGAGATCTCTGTGAGAAGAGTTAGCTAAAGAAGTCTTCTCAGAGGAGGTAGTAAGACCTTTTCCTTGTGGATGGGAAAGATATGGATTAGCTTGGAGAAAAGACAGCCTGGGCAGGACTTGATGAGTGTGGGAATGAAAGTGTGTGAAGGGACCTATACATTGCCCAGTGTGTAGAAGGCGCCTGATATATCTTTGTTTTTACTTTTTCCAGTCCCTGAAGGTTACTGTTGGTCTCAATAAAGCATGTCTCTACTGCAGTCTCCAGTGCTAGTGTTTAGGCTAATCCAAAAAGAGGCCAATCCCTGCCCACCTCCTGTGTCCATTTCCTCTTATCCACCCAAACATTTACCACTTTTGCCTAGCAGGGCCAGACTAGGGCCTGACAAGCGAAGAGCTGAGGGCCCTTGATGGGTGAGTTGCAAGAGGGCAGCTTCAGTGTTTTGTCCTGGGTACAACTCAGTCCTGGGACGCTAACCTCTGCTGGCCAATATCTGACTTGAGCCAATTGGGTTATCATTCATAATGCTGAAAAGAGCAACAGAAAACCTGGATTCAAGCGTGTGGGGAGGAAGTGGGAAAGTGGCAATAGAAAGAGACGAGGAGCTGGACACATTCATTTCAAAGTCTGTTCCAAAAACATCTGACTTCGTTTCTTTACATTGTCAAGAAGGCTTTTAAAGCCCAGCTGCCTCTTATTAATCCTGTTTGGGCTGCTCCCCTTCCCGCCAGCCCTGCTCTCGGGCCGTGCCAGCATAAACGGCCCGGTGGAAGTGGAGGGCACGCTGAGTGACGTCAGTGCCTGGGTCTGGCCTTCAGATCTCAGCCCAAGCAGCTGAGAACACAGCACCTTGGTCCCCTTCCAGTGAGAATGTAAAATACTCTGCCCACTGCCCTAAAAGGCCTGCAAGGCTTGGGGGGACCCAGAGGATGTAAGGGAGAGCATAAGGTGCCTACTCTGTGTGACTTAAGGGTGGCCTACAGACCCCAGGGCTATACATATCTCTCAGCATGAGGTGGGGAAAGGAACATGGGGTCTTGGGGATCACAGCGCTCTGAGTCTGAATGCAGGCATTTGCTAATTTTATGATCTTGGGCAAGTTAACTCATATATCTGAACGGTAAGTTTCCTCAATGGTACGATGTGAGTAATGGTACTATTACCCACCTAAGAAGATTATTGCGATACAGTATGTTTCTTTACGTAAAAGACCCGGCACAGACAGGATCTGGTGCATAATAGATACTCAATAAGTGTCCCCTCCTTCCTTCTCTCCCTCCCTCCTTTCCTCATCCTCCTTCACAGAAAGCAAATACCTAACTGTCTGTGGGAGTTGGGTAGGGGTGAAATCAATAAGGAGCCCATACTTTCTTGTTGTGCAAACCCTGAAAGGCTTAGGAATCAGAGGAACCAAGTCGCCCTGAAAGCTGAGGCAGTAGGAAGGGGCAAAAACAGAGAAGCTTGTGGAGAGTTTGCACAAAGAACACTTAGGTACTCATCTTCACTCTCTTCAGGCCACCAGTCAGCTGCCCCTCTACCTGCCTCTCCCCACCCCCAAGATTGTGAAGTACCTTGGCACTTAGGCAATGTGCTAAAAATGGGCAATAAGTGGAACTTTGCACATTGAACAATGAGATGTCCGTAGCCCCTTCTGTTACTGAGCTCATTCAACACAGGCAACCAGGTGACAGGACTAGAGATTATATTTTGGGAGAATTGGCCCAGACAAATGACATGAGAGAACAGATAGATTCCCCCTCAAAGTCTGGTGAAGGTCACCAGGCAATTAGCCCTGCCTGTGCATAAGGAACCTCTAAATGAATGTTTTGTTCATCACCATTTGGTATGAAAAAAAGAAGCTAAGAATCTCCAAAGATTTGAGGCAAGAGTATAATGAATAAGATGGAGACCCTGATAAATAAATGGATGGAAAAACAAAGAGACAATGTATGGGACATAATACAAATGTAAAATACAATAATAAACATCATCCGAGAGATAAGTGGAAATATAACAGAATGTTCTATAAAGAAACATTCAGAGAATGGAAAAGGGCTTTCAAAAATTAAAAAACGATAGCAGAAATTTTAAAAGTCTATAATGTTGAAAACTTCCAGGGTGTAGAACTAAAGGACAAAGTTGGAAAACATAGGAAAGATGGGACAAGTAGAGAATCAGTCCAAAAAGTCAAACATCTGATTATTAGGAACTCCAGGAAGGAAGAAAAAGAAATGAGAGAGGATTAATTATTGTTGACTGGAAAATAATATTGACTAGGAGTTTCATCACCAAAAAATGATTTATTTGGGAAAAAGAAATGGTTGCAACCCAGTGCATGCAAACATGGCCATGTGCATACTCTGGCCTGTATGCCAAGATGGAGGTGTACACATAAAAGAAAAAAAGGAAGAAAAGGAAAATGGAAGTAGAATGATAGAGCTTTATCATTAACATAGAGTTCTTCCTGTAGGTTCTTGAGATTATGTAGAGCGTTAGAACTTCCATAAACCCTAGCTCCTCCCATAGACCCTCCCGACTGATTATGTTTGCTTTACGTTCCAATTAGTCTTTATCATGATCAAAGAAATAGTAACAAAACTTCTGGAATCCTGGATTTCTAGTCCAAAGGGACCAGTAAGTATAATGGATGAAAAACAATCCCCGCACAAGGCACCTTATTGTGAAATATCAGGACCCTAAGAATAGAGAGAACTTTGCAGAAGCTACCAGAGAGGAATCTAGCAGGTTATATCCAAAGGACCAGGAATCAGAATGGCAAAAGACTTCTCAATGGCTTGGAGATGGGGTAGCAGTGCCTTCAACATTCCGAGGGAAAATGCTCATCCTAACAAAGTGACCAGTTAAGATTGAAGATAGGTCTCAAAAAATGTGCCTTCCTTGCACCCTTTTCCAGAGAGTTACTATAGGATGTGCTCCAACAAACAGGAAGATGTAGAATCTGGGAATCAGGGACAATAAAACCAAAGGAAGTAAAGGAAATCAGTAGGATGATGGTGAAGGGAAGCCCAGGACAACAGAGAAGCAGCAGCCTACAGAGCAATCCTTCCATATGAAAGATGCTGGAGGGATTACGGGAGAGAAATATTTCAAGTGGTAGATTTCCTGGTGTGTTTCACTGTGGAAAATGGGCTGAATTAGAGTTAGATACATAGAAAGATAAATTGAAAAAAAGAGAGGCAATTATGTAAAACAAAATGTGTATAAGGAAAAAAATAGCCATAGTACACTAAATGTATGAAAAATATATAGACATTAATATAAATGTTAAATAGACATTAATATAAATGTTATTAGGTTGGTGCAAACGTAATTGAGTTTTTGCCATAACGGCAAAAACTGCAATGTGTTTGCACCAACCTAATAAATAATAATTTCACCACTAGTCATGATATAACAATATGGGTAGGATATGAGGGGAAAAAGGTGTTTGTATGCCTGGTGGGGATGGTGAAGGGTTAGTAAAGAGAGCTGAATCTTCATTTTCCATAGTAGGAAGATGAAAGATAATGTCAAAAAATAAAAAGTTAAAATAGAACATACAAAAAAATAAATAGATAGGAAATGCAAAAAAAAAGGAACAGTAAAATTAAAAAAAAAATTACATCCACTTAAAAAAAAATAGAACATACATGGGCCATTTAGAAAAATGGGGATTCCAGAAAAATATTTTAAAAATTTGTTGTCTTATAGCATTGTTTGACTTCAAAAGCTATGCTTCTGCATTACTTTGATTAAAAAAATGGGAAGTGAGGAATGTTTTTTGCACAACTGGGCTGTAAATGCCATCAACTGGAAGGGGGGTGTTTAGTCATGGCAATATATATATATTTTTAAAAGATTTTTATTGGGGAATTGGGGGATGGGAACAGCGCTGGGGAATTGGGAGAAGGGGAACAGACAAGTTGCTGTCCTTT
>NW_017731975.1:547185-551480 GCF_001890085.2 Hipposideros armiger | reverse complement strand
TAACTGGCCCTCGTATGTGGGATCCGAACTGGGGCCCTCTGGCATCCCAAGCGAGTTCTTAACCATCGCGCCACTCGGCCGGCCCCAAGTTCAAACTTCTTAACACAGCATGCAAGGCCCAGCCCAAACTAGCCTCTCTAGATCTTTCTGTCTCATCTGCCCTTCCTTCCTGCCTGCCTGCCTCATGGTGATGCTCTAACAGTATTGGCTACCTCAGCATTCCCAGCCCATGCCAGGCCCCTGCTTGCACTATGCTTTTGGTTAGATCGACCCCTTACAGGAGATGGTCCCTTTCCTCTGCCTGCCCCTTCTTTGAATAATTCGTCTTCATCCTTTAAGAGCCAGTTCCGGTGAAACCTTCTCCAGGAAACTTCCCTTGAGCCTTCAGATGGCTTCTGCTCAGAGTCCTCTAGAGTCTGGTACATGGGAGCACTTGGTGTAATAAAAAGAACAAGGACTTTAGAAGGCTCACCTGGATGCAAGTGGCAGTACTGAGGCCTTGGGCAAGATATTTTCAATTTTGAGCCTCAGTTGTATCATCTGTTGATTGGGGCTAATAATATTATTTAATTTATAGGGATATTGGAAGGATATTATTTTAAATAACGTGCATGTAATGTCAGACATACAGTAGGCATTCAATAAATGGTAGCTATTGTTATTTGCGTCTGCATCACTGTCTCTACTACAATATTTCATATAACCCAGGTGTGGGAGGAATCTTTTTTCTCACCCTTTAAAACTCTTGTTACTAATGCATCAAGGATTACCTGGGAATTTAGTCTTACTGCCTTGTAGGCTCCGAGGTGTTCTAGGCAGCTGTTGCTAATTAATGGTGACTTTGCCTGGTGGAGAGATAGACATTGAGGGGTAAGAAATGGATGCCGCGGGCCGGCCGAGTGGCGCGATGGTTGAGAACTCGTCTTGGGATGCCAGAGGGCCCCGGTTCGGATCCCACATATGAGGGCCAGTGGCACTGCCCTCCACAGCTAAGATGCTGAACAACAGCTCAACTTGTCNGCTCTTCCCTGGCGAGGCAGATCAGTTGCCGGCTTCTGGACGGCTGTTCACTGCGGCTGCTGGCCGCTCACGCTGGCTGCTGGCTACATACAATAGCCCATGGCAACCCACTGCCACAGGGGCTGCAGCCTACGCCATCGCCGGCTCCTCAACGCAGGCCAGCTCCAGGTTGAGCTGTTGTTTAGCATCTTAGCTGTAGAGGGCAGTGTCACTGGCCCTCATATGTGGGATCTGAACGGGTGCCCTCTGGTGTCCCAAGCCAGCTCTTAACCAACGTGCCACTCGGCCGGCCCGATGGCAATATCTTTTTAAGATGGAAGAGGCTCAGGTGCATTTATAAACTAAAATCTGAAGAGAAGGATAGAGAAATGGAAAATCTGGAAAAAAAAGAGAGAGAATTAATGTTGCAGGGATAGGATCTAAAGCAGAGGTGGGTGGATGGATTATTTTAGAAGCAGGGTCTGGAGAAGGAAGAGTAGGTACTGACACAGACACATTTGGGAAGCTGAGAGAGCTCCCGCCCGAGGGCGTCTATTTTCTTGGTAAAATAAGAAGCAAGACACGTTGTCAGAGTGGAGATGTTAAGGAGATGGTTTGAGGAGAGTGTTCAAGGTGGAATTGTTGCTGCAGAGACTACGGACAGAGAGCTGACTGGGGGCAAGTAACAGGGCATCTGAGCAGGCCTGAGGGTTCAGCTGAGAATGGAAACTACACATTTGGAGTGGCAAATCTTCCCGGTTGTGAATTTCTTTCATAATCTCTGCAATCCTGGGAAACATGCTTGGTTGGGATATGGGGGTTTGTCAGATGAGCACAGCACAGGACAGGACAAAGGAGCTGAGGGTGATGACGAGAGGTGATTGATGTTCAGTCGCCTAGGGAGGAGATGAAGTGGAGAAATGGGAACAGGCTCAGAGGAAAGGCTTCAAGGGCCTGGGGCACTCTGGGAAGCTGGGGAGTAGAGTAGGAAAAAAGAGAGCAAGGGAACTGCCAGGATAGGGTGTTTCCACTGGAGGTGGGCCCTTGAGTCGAAGAGGCTAAAATGTTGGCAGTGGAGCTGTTCCGGTGTGGACAGTTGGACCTGGGGACCATGAGGCCAGAGTGCTGGGAGGGTTGTCCCCCGGGATCAGGACAGTGTTTAAGGTGGGGAGAAGCTAGTGAGCCAATTGCCAAAGTCTGAGGAGTGTCCTAAGAATTACTAGGCAGTCAGGACACGAGTGCCATGAAGATAGGCAGAGAGTGGTAGGGCCAGATAGCATGAGGGAGGATCAAAACTGACAAGGGAAAGCTGGGAAAATATCCCAGCTCTAGAATAGGGGACATGGAAATTCATGCACTCTACATTCTAGAGAGCTAGAAGGGAAGTGATGTCCTTGGCAAGAGTCGGAGTCAGATAAGGCAAGTTGGTGGAAGGAGCACCTTTCAAAGATGTGCATGGGGTTTCCATAAGGTATAGTTTGAAAGCTTTGGGAGGGAGGTTAGCAGGACGCAGATGAGCCAGCTGGGAAGCTGAGGGGGATGCATTGTGGGCTGAGGTCAAAGGTGGATGAGAGGCATGGAACCACCTGCTTTTAAGAGTTTGATTTAAAAACTCCAATGCAGAAGCATTTTCTTTTATTGGACCTCCAGATGAGGTGGGGAGAAGGGCAAGGTGTAATGCATTGCCTATATCTGGCCCCTAGAAATACCGTATTTCCCCATGTATAAGATGCTCCCATGTATAAGATGCACCTTAATTTTGGGGCCCGAAATTTGAAAAAAATGTATTACATAAAGTTATTGAACTCAAGTTTTATTCATCATAAAATTCATACACCTCCTCATCACTTGTGGGAAATGCAAGTAAAAAAAATCTACAACCACTGTATAAGACGCACCCAGTTTTTAGACCCCAAATTTTTCGAAAAAGGTTGTGTCTTATACATGGGGAAATACGGTACCCAAAATTAAAAACAAAAACAGGTGAACACATCCTATAGAGGCCAGAGAGAAGGGAGATTCTGTGCTGTTGAGTTGGCTGGAATCCTACCAGTTTTCTTTGTTTAATACTTTCTAAATGGCTAACACAAAGCCAGCGGCCTCTGATTGGCATGACTCAGCTCTACTTACTCAAAGACAGGGTATTTCTGAGAAGCATGTCTTTCTCCAGGACTACGATCAGGCTGGGGATTCTTAGCATGGTATTTTCTTGAGGTGGGATTCTGGTAAAATGAATTTTGTTGTTTCCCGGAACGGCCCCACTGGGAGCTTCCTAAATTTACTGTTTGAATCCAACATTTAGTATCTTCCAGGGTTTACTTGACACCATCCTATCCCCCCCACCACTACCATTGCCCGCTTCCTGAGGAGCTAATGACACAGTTGGATGCATGAACATTCTACACATTCACAGGGGCTTGCTGCCTACTTCACCAAGAAAAATTGAGGCCAAAAGCCATGGCTTTCTTATAATCTTTTTTAACTTATTGACAGCTATACTTCAACAAAAATTTTTTTTTGCAGTCTTTGAGCTTACCTGTGGTTTAGGTTCAGGTCCAACTGCTTTGCCAGTGGCGTTGGCCTCATCTCCTATCACAGCAGGCACTGCTGCATTAACCACCCCTCCTCTCCTCCCGTCTTGGCTACTATCTTCAGTCTTTCACTCTCTTAACAGTTCTTTCCTCTCCGTCTATAAACATCATTAATCTTCCCTATTCTGAAAACACCATGGTCCCTCAAACTCTCCCTTGATCTCTAATCCCCCTTAGCCACTTCCCTTCTCCTGCAGACTTCTACCGACATCTCTCTTTTGATGACACCAAGGCCTTCCAAAATGGCTGCATTCAGAGGATTTTTTTTTTTTTTGGTCCTGAGATTTCTCTAGCTTTCTTCTGAATCTGACACTATTGACGACTCTCACTTTCTTAAGGCATTATACTTTTGGCTTTCAGAACACTGCGATCTCCTGATTTTTCTCATACCTCTTCATCATTTATCAGGAGCTTTCCTTATTCTGTCCACGCTCTCAGTGTTTGCGTGCCCTGGGGTTCCATCCTCAGCTCACTGTCCTTGTTCCTGGAAAACCTCATCCATCCTCACGACTTCAGTTATCACCTGGATACAGGCAACATCCGGGTTTCTTTGGGGGGCATGAGACATGCATTTTCCACTACATCTCTACTCAAGGTCCTGCAGACACCTAACTCAACCTCTTCAATACTTGACTCATCATCTCTTTTTTTTAATTTTAAAGATTTTTATTGGGGAATTGGGGGATGGGAACAGCGCTGGGGAAT
>NW_017731975.1:525922-545087 GCF_001890085.2 Hipposideros armiger | reverse complement strand
AACTTGTCTGTTCCCCTTCCCCCAATTCCCCAGCACTGTTCCCATCCCCCCAATTCCCCAATAAAAATCTTTAAAAAAAAAAAAAGAAATGGATGCCCCTCCAACCTGGACTGTGCAATGTTCCCATGTTTCCCTAGAGTTTTTCCTGTCTTCTTGAGACCAAACACTGCATCACAGTGAAAGAACAAGAAGTCTTTATTGAGGGGTTGCGTAGCTATCAAAAGAACAGGACAAAGCAAACTGAATGGAGATTATATCTGTATCTAATTTGCGTGTTCCCTTGTACATGCCCGGGAAGGGCGTTACGAGTCGAGGCCTTTGAAAGGAGGATGTCCAATGTGGCCGCTTCCTGTCTCCCAACCTATTTTCTCCTCCTTTGCCCTCTTAATGTCCCCTAAGCTTGTGCTCCCATTCCCTTTCACAACCCCACTCCGCCCCACAGGAAGTGTAGGCTCTCATTCCTGTGTTTTGCAAATTTGAGTGCCTCTTGCTTTGGCTGGATGCTGATGGAGTTGTCCCAATTTTTTTATTGCTACCTCTGGTTGGAGTGGAGATGGGCTCGAACTCTCAAAATAAGGATGGAAGTGGGCGCGCTCAAATTTCAGTGTGATCTCCTCACCAGTTTAAACTAAAACCAAGCTCACCTTGCCAAGGTAAGCAACACAATTAAGGCTTATTTGAGGAAAGTCTGTTCCTCCTTCAGTCTGTTGCAAAAACAATAAAACCTACCATTAGTTTGTTAAGCAGTATGCCACCGGGTAGCTACAAATGCCCTCAAGTCTCGGCCAGTTGGCAACAGATTTTATTAGGTTTTTCTTAGTTTTGAAATGCCTTCTTTATGAAATGGGAGAAGGCTTCCACTTCACGTTGACACATACAGGGATCTTTTAATGTGTCTATATCACAGAGTATATTGTGAGCTGCTTGAGAGCAGGGTCCCGATTTTCTTCATCCTGGCACTCAGTCTCTCTCATAGTGCCGGCCTCATAGAAGACCATCAATACATGCTTATGGACTGTCCCCCATTTAATGAGAATTTTCTAACCTTTTGTTTCTTTTGTCTGTAGATTAAGTCAAGTTTGGAGCATAGAGTCACATGTGTTTCCTTCTAGCTCAGATCTCTCTGTCCTGGGAAACTGAGTGTCAGGGTGCAGGGGGGCTTTGAAATTCCACAGAAGGCCCGCAGGACATTTCAAAGGATAGTTGGCAAGTATTTATTGAGGTCTTACTCTGTGCTTGCCAGTGTGTTAGGTGCTGGGATTATGTGGTAGGATGTGAGAGACAGCCTTCCTAGAATTTACAAGTTTGCTCTCAATTCTTAATCTTTTGGCAGCTTGGCAGAGTAAGTTTCAATGAAAGGAGAAAAACATGGTGTGATTTTAGAGGAATTCTCCCTTGCTCCAGCCTGATATGCAAAACAGGCTTTAGAATTGTATTCTTGGTTACCTCAATCTCTTTTATGTGTAGCCTACAGGACAGATAATATCTACTAGTGTTTAACACTTTTGTATGAAAAGAGGAATTGAGAGCAGTCTTCAATTTGGGAGGAGGGAAGACAATAAAGCTGCTTGACTGCTGCCTTTGGAGAAAGGTGATATGACTAATGGGGGCAGGAGAAGATGAAGGATCTGGAGGCTGGGGCCCCAGTGACTGACCTGAAGGGGCCCAGCAATGCAGTATAGAGTTCAGTCATCGAGGCCTCAGTTCTGCCAGTCAAGAGTGGGTTGACCTCTGGCAGCACCCTGCAAATTCTCTGTTAAAATACAAAAATACTCTTGGATTAGGGTATAGAAACCTATTATTACCATAGTCATATTGGTAGGAATTGGGCTTATTAAATAAAAGCTGTCACCTAGGAAGTTAGAGCCAAACTTCAGGAAATGAATCCCTGCTAGATATGTTTGTTCAGAAGAGAGGGTAAGGTTTTTTACTGATGAGAGCCTGAGTTTGTTCTGCAGTGATGTGAGGACATTAAGGAGGAAAAAAGGGGTCTGCACATAGGAAAAAGGTTCAGTGCCTTATCTTTATATTATCTAACTATCATCTATCTATCTATCTATCTATCTACCTATCTCATCATCATCTATTAATCTATCTATCTTCGATTATTTTTTCTTTTACATAGTTTGAGATCCTCATACAAATAAAAGTTGCTTTTATGAGGATATCTACTTCCATCTAGAGCATCATTTTGCCCTAAAGATATACATATCTTTGTATATATATATATATATATATATATATATATATATATAAAGAGAGAGAGAGAGAGAGAGAGAGAGAGAGAGAGAGAGAGAGGGATAGGGATAGAGAGAGAGACAGAGAGGGAAGGAGGGAGAGAGAGGAGAGAGGGGCAGAGAAGGAAAAAGGAAGGGAGGGGAGGGGGGAAAAGGAAGGGAAAGGAAAAGAAAAGAAGAGAAAACAAAGGAAAAGCAAGGTATGTTTGATGATCAATGTTAGATCAAGAACAATATACTCTATCCTGGTCAGATGGCAGCTTGAGCATTTTGTTCCATCCATTGGTGCCATATTGTAGGAAGGACATTGGTAAATCTGAGAGTTACTAGGGTTGTAAGAAGATAGTTAAGAAATTGCTGAAGGAACCAAGGTTGTTTAAATTGGAAGAAAACTTCAGGACCCAAATGAAAGGTGTTTTCAAACATCTGAGGCAGAGCCTTGGGGAGAGGATACAGGGGCTTGTGCTTGGTGTCAGGGAACTCGGGTTAAGGAAGGATCTCTGCTGGCCAAAGTACCCCCAGTGGGGGTCCTGGAGGTCTGGCCTGTTAGGGGTGTTCCTGTTTGGAGGGAGGTTAGGCTAAATGACATCAAAGCTCTCTTCTGAGTCTAAATAGTTAACTACCAATTGCTTTGAGTGCAGTGAGACTTAGACCAACCTATTATTAATATTAAATACTACTTTCAAATCTTGTTATAAAAGCACTATTTATGCATTACGAAACATTAGGGAAGTAAAAATATAAAGATGTAGAAAAAAGTATTGCTCATAATCCTACTTGATGAGAACAACTACCATTTGGACACATTTGTTTTTTTCTTCACATTTCAGGCCTGGAGAAGCAGATGAAATCTCTCTGGGGTGTTCCCACCTTCTCTTTGGGTTTCTGTCTGCCCTTCCTTTCTGCTCATCCTTCCTTTATTCAGTTGCTTCATATTCCCTCCCACCAGCCCATCTTCAAATCCGCTCTAGAGGATCACACTCCTTTTTAAAAATGTCTTGTGGGATTAAGTCAGTGCCATTTCTACTCAAAATATCTGTATTCTAATCCTCATTTTTGACTATGGAAATAAAGGCTTTGCTCTCATTTGAGGCCATTCCTTAAGCCCCAGTAGCTGGTGGGTAGAAGCAGGCCTGAGAGATGCCAGGATCCTCCCGTGTGCCCTGGAACCGATAATAACCATCACTCCTGGATGCCATGTTCCATACTGACTCGCTCTAGCCTTGACAAGTAAGCCATCCTTTCAGCCAGTCAAGGTGATTACTTATAAATAAAAAAATCTACTCTAGTTAGTTTAAGCAGAAGGGATTTATTCAAGAATGCTATGTACCTTACAAAATCTCTGGGAGAGCCAGATGACCAGACAGGATGTCACACAACTGAGAACAACTCACCCAGGAACGATGCAGAAAGAAGCCACATCACAGAGACGCTATAGCAAAAGCACTACTGCGGCCACCACCCTCCACCTGGCATGAGTCATATTTGAGATTGGATCCAGGAGTTCTACCATAGCTGTCCTAGAACTAGATACCTCCACCCCCATGTTTGCCCCCAAATTTATCTACCAGCACTCAGCCGCTACACATGCAAATCCCTTCTGCATCTATGTTTTGTGTGGAGCTGAAAGGTCATTTCCCTGTAACTGTGCAGCAAGGCAGTCTGGGAAATATCATGTTTTTGATCCTACTTTGAGAAGCTATATTAATGTTCTCCAGAGAAACAGAGCCAATAGAATGGAGGTTATCTATCTATCTATCTATCTATCTATCTATCTATCTATCTATCTATCATCTATCATCTATAGTTGACCCTTGAACAATGTGGGAGTTAGGGGCATCAACCTTCCTCACAGTAAAAAATCTACATATAACTACAGGTATCCCTTCACATACATGGATTCTCAACCTTGGAGTTGGCACTTGAACAATGTGGCTTTGAACTGCATGGGTCAATTGAAAAAATCCACGTATAAGTGGACCCACGCAGTTCAAACTCGATTTGTTCAAGGGTCAGCTATATATACATATGTGAAGAGAGATTAGATAGATTAGATAGATAGAGAGATAGAGAGATAAACACATAGATAGACAGATAGATATTGAGAGATTTATTATATTATGAGGAATTGGCTCATACAATTCTGGAGACTGAGAAGTTCCAGGATCTGCTGTCTGCAAGCTAGAGACCCAGGAAAGCCAGTGATGTAATTTGGTCCAAACCCAAAGGCCTGAAAACCAGAGGAACAGCTGGTGTGAGTTCTATCCAAGTCCAAAGGCCTGAGAACTGGAAGGCTGATGGTATAAATTACCATCTGAAGGGAGGAGAAGACGTATCCCAGCAGACAGGCAGAAAGAGTGAATTCTCCATTCCTCCACCTTTTTGTTTATTTGAGCCCTCAATGAACTGGATGAGGCCCATCCGCACAGGGGAAGGCAATCTGCTTTATTCAGTCTACTGATTCAAATGCTAATCTCTTCTGAAAACACCCTCATAGACACAACAAGAAATAATGTTTAACCGGGTATCTGGGCATCCCATGACTCAGTCACGTTAACACATAAAGTTAACCATCATAGGTGAGACTCATAATGCTGGGAGTAATAAAATGTCGGGAGGGCATTCCCTGATTTATAGAGATCACACCTATGAGTTTTAGGGATCAAGTATCAAGCTCAGAAACCAGAAGTTAACACTGATGTCCAAGCCTTTGCTTGTGCCTTTCCCCTAACTGATGCATCTCCTGGCATTCGCCTGTGATCTTGGACTTGAGGTAGGATGGCTTCTCCTGCTAATGCTACCTGTACCTTAGCCCATAAAATGGAGCCCCAAGCAGCTGGCTTAGGTGGGTAATGCTGTCACATGCCGTATTTTTCAGTTGAACTTTGTGCCTATTACATTTTCGTGGAAATTTTTTTTTCAGAAAAAACTTATTTATTTATTTAGATTTATTTTTATTGCGGCAACATTGGCTTATAACATTATATAAGTTTCAGGTGTGCAACATTATAATGGACATCTGCATATACTACATTGTACTCACCACCAAAAATCTAGTTTCCACTTTCTTTTACTTTAAATGATTCTTATTGAACACTCTCAAAAGGAAAACCTGTTGGATAATTTCATAGCTCCTTAGTTAATATGACTAGTTCTTTCATGATAAAACTCACTTTTTCCCCTAGGGCCCTCAAACATATTCTCTATGCCCCTCAATACTGCAAGTAGTGGCTTTTTGTTTTTTGGGTTTTTTTTAAGTAAACTGTGATTTTTTTTTTTGGCTCATTATGAAAACACAAATCTCAACTCAGAGTTTATTTGAGACGGTGTTCAAATCCTGCCTTTACAATTTTACCATGAAGCAGTGCAGTGTTTATCTGGTGGGTGGTTGGATCTCAGGTCAAAGAAAGGAACAGATATTTCATGTCTCCTTCATGGTTAATTTAGACAGCATGGGTATCTGGCTTCCCTATTGTGATCTCTGAACATGTCTGGTTAGTTTTGAGTAAGGTTTTTAAAAAGTGGCAAATTTAAGAATCACTTTTCTTTTTAAAAACTTTTTAAAAAATTTAATTATTTAATTTTTAAAATTTCAGCTTTATTGAGGTATAACTGACAAATAAACTTGTAAGATATTTAAAATTTGAAAGGATTCCCCCCATCTCGTTAATTACCACACCCATCACCTCACATATATTTTTTTCTCTTTTATTGAGAATATTTATTTCTACTCTTGGCAAATTTGAATTACATATAAGGCAGCATATAACTGTAGTCATAAATCTAATGTCTTGAATTAGACGATGACCTTATCAATCTTATAGCTGAAAGGTTGTACCCTTTGCCAACCTCTGCTTATTTCCCCCGTTCCCAGACCTGGCAACCACTTCTCTACTCTTTTTTTTTTTTTTAGATTCTAAAAATAAGTGATACCGTGCAATATTATTTGTCTTTCTCTGTCTGACTTATTTCACTTAGCATAATGCTTCAAGGTCCATCCATGTGGTCACAAATGGCATGATTTCCTTCTTTCTCATGGCTGAATAAGAGTCCATTGTATATATTAATATATACCACATCTTCTTTATCCATTCATCTGTTGATGGACACTTAAGTTGTTTCCATGTCTTGACTATTGTGAATAATGCTGTAATGAACAGAGGAATGCAGATATCTCTTCGGTATCCTGTTTTCAATTCGTTTGGCTATATTTTATGCTGGATCATATGGTCACTCTATTTTTCATGGTTTTAGGCACCTTCACATTGTTTTCCATAGTGGCTGAACCAATTTACATGCCCACAAACAGTGCATAAGGGTTCCCTTTTCTCCACTTACTTGCCAATGCTTGTTTTGTTTTTTTGATGATAGTCATTCTAATAGGTAGGAGGTGATATCTCACGTGGTTTTTCATTTTTCTGATTAGTAGTGCTGAGCACTTTTTCATGTACCTGTTGGGCATTTATATGTCTTCTTTGAAAAACTGTCTATTCAGTTCCTCTGCCCATTTTGCAATTGGATTGTTTGTTTTTTGCTATTGAGTTGTATGAAGAATCACTTTTCAATACGCAGTGAAGCCAAAATTGACACCTCATTTAATAGTAATCATGGATACAAAATGAACCATGCCTGGGTCGCTGTTTACAAACTTTATACAAGTTAGTTCCTGTTTATCTTAAGGCACACACTGTCCATGTTTATGTTTCTGGGCTCCTTCAAGGCCTTTCCTCTATTTCTTCTCTGCTCCACTCTCTCTCTTCCCATCTATTAAAACCCCCAAAACAAAAAAAGTACATAAATACAAAAAAGCACGCCCTTCCCCCCAGAAATAAAAGAAGCCCCCACATATAAGTCTGCATCTTCTTTCTAAAGTGATCTTTATGCTGAGGGTCTGACTGGTTCTAGGCTTTGAGAGTTTATATAAAGGGTGAAAGTAATGAGCCTGAAACATGGAGTATTCTCCTCCCCACCCCCATATCTCACTTTGGGTGAGTCCAGATCACCCCTGACCAATATGGAAGGGTTAATGAGCTGTTACTAAGTTTTTCTGGATTGCACACACTGCTTCCTGCAGCCTTAGCTGGGTGTTGAGCATCGATCCTTTGTGGAGCGTTACTACCGGGGCAAGGGCACAGAAAATGCAGAGGTGGCTGGTGTTGTCAGACACTTGTTGACACCCTGGCCAACATGCTTTATTAAGTTTAATAACAGCATGGGAGAGCTCTGGAGCCCACCATCCCCCTGGAGTCAGGCAAGTTGAACGTGAGGTATACTTTGGTCTGTTTCCCCAAAATTTTCTGGCATATCCGTGGGCAAGTTTTCACTGGATGTCTGTTTCTCCAGGATTATGTTGCATTCCAAAGAATGTTCCAAATGTGGATTGATGAGTGCTGGAAGACCTAGGTGAATCCATTTGAAATGGGCTGTCTCTTCAGTTTGGTAGTTTGTTTGCATGGATGTGGATGTGGAGAGAGAGTACCAGATGAGAAGTCTAGGACCTGGCTTTCTTACTAGGTGTGTGACCTTGGGTAATTTGCTCATCCACAAAATGATAGACTTTGACTAGTACATGACATTTAGTCTGGGTTCTGAGATGCTTACAGATCCATGAGATCTTTTCAATATTTAAAAATGACTGCTAAAAATCCCAATTTACCAATGATATGGCTACACAGGTTAAATAAAGCATAAGATTCTTTGTTTTTGGCTGAACAGGTCATAACTGGTTATGTGATAGTGTTATTGCATGCTACCCAGAGGCTGTCAAGGACATCACTTCTGGAACACACCTGGTGAGTCAAACCAAAGTCATCTGATTATCACGCTATCTGAATTAAAATACCACAGCTGGTACTGCTACCATTACTGATAATAGCATCTTTGATAGTGAATCCTGGAGGTGCCTTGTAGTTCTGACGTTCTATAAATTTCTAGGTAGGAAGAGGAAGATGAGGCTGCAAGGAGAAACTTCTTGAATCATTATGGCCATGTGGGGTGTCCAATTATGAGGTAGGAAAGCTTCCCTCCAGCAACACAATGTCTCTCCTGTTTGGTGCCTTTAACGGGCCAGCCTCCTTGCTCAAGAGTCATTCATCATAAATTGGCCTGTTCCACATTCCAGGAGTACTTACCTGTCCCTCCCTCACCCCTTCCCATGGACATTTACCCGTTTCTCTGTCAGGTAAGAACGGGCTTCTGAAATCACTTGTCTGAATGCACTCTGTGTAAACTAGAGTACAATTAGAAGGACCAACAATTCATAAATCTTCCCTGGGTCGGATTATTTGCACAGATAACCTGAGTATTCAATAAAATGTGTTGAAATAGACTTGTGTACAATTTTCATTGTCAGTCAAAGCTAGTTGCTTCTGCCTGAATCATTGGAAAGTTTTGATAATTAAAGGAGGCTCGTCTGTCACATTAGTTTCTTAGCAAACTGTTCTTCATGGAGAACCTAGATAGATAGTATGAAAAAGGAATGCTTAAGATATCTAAACCAAAAACAAAGCAAAACAAAACAAAACAAAAAAACTCTCAGGCCCACTCTGCATTTTGGAAGTTTGCTTTCACTTTGATACTTCAGGAATTCATTTAAAAAAAAAATTTTTTTTTATTGGGGAACAGCCATGGTCATTGGTTAGACATTTTTTTTCATGCTACAATGGCATAGTTGACTCTTTTAGGGCCTATGAGCCCATGTAGGTAATGAACCAGCAACCTTGGTGTTATCAGCACCACGTTCTAACCAACTGAGCTAACCGGTCACCCCAGGAATTCATTTTTAATCTTTAAAGAAGCGTAGTGTTTTCCACGATGCAAACAAAGGAAGAAAAGAAGGAAGGAAGAGAAGGAAACAAAACCGTAGTTTTGGATTCTGCTACCCAGAAGTCGTGGCACCTCAGATGTAGTTACAGAATTCAAACAAAAGAACGTAGTCATAGAAATATATGAGAAAATGGCTAACTTACTTTTTCCTCTTTAAAACAAAAATTTAAAAAGCCAAATGTATTCAACATAGCAGTAACTATATTCGCAGATAATGTTTTATTGACACCAGCATTTAAATGTTATGTTATGAAGGAGCTTTTTAAAAGATATGTAGGCTGGCTGAGTGACTCAATTGGTTAAGAGCTCGCTCAAGATTTTGAGCTCTGAGCAACAGCAGTTCGATGCCCAACCCAAGCTGAGCTGCCGCTAAGCTGCCAATAGGTAGCAGGATGACTCAGCTAAAAAAAAAAAAAAAAAAAAAATGTAACAGCAGCTCACTTAACACTTACTATGTTTCAGGCCCTGTGCTAAGCATTTTATATGCATTATTGCATTTAATCCTCACAGTCTGCCAATATGGCAGATACTGTTATTTTGGCAGATCAGAAAACTGAGGCTCAGTGAGCTTTCTGACTTGCCTAAAGTTATGTATCTAGATAGCTATAGCGCTAGAACTTACATGCAGATCTCTGTGGTTCTAAAGCTTGAGTTCCTAACCTGCAATTGCTATTGTTCATTAACACGAATTGGCACTTCCTCACCAAAGCTGTTCTCTGATAAACTTTTTATAATCTGCTACATTAACTCTACTCTGCATCTCCACCTGCTTAGTCCCTCCTGCTAGCAAAGCTGCTCTCTCTTTTTAGGAAGGGATGGTAGGATCCAAGGTTTGAGAGGACAACTGCAGAGAATCTGTGGGAGAGAATCGATCGAGAATTATGAAAAGAATTGCCTTCTGCTTATAAGGTGAATACGTCCTATAGCTGTAATGTACAACTTGGTGACTATAGTTAACAATACTGTATTATATATTTGAAAGTTGCTAAGGAGTTAGATCTTTTTATTATTTTTTTTCAAAATTTTATTGGGGAACAGCCATGGTCATTAGTTACACATTGCTTTCATGCTGCAATGGCATAGTTGACCTTTTAAGGAGCATGGGCTCACAGTAGCCCATGCGGGGATCAAACTGGCCACCCTGGTGTCATCAGCATGGTGCTCCAACCGAGGTAACCAGTCACCCAAGGAGTTAGAGCTTAAAGTTTTTCGCCACACACACATTTTGTAACTATGTGTGGTGATGGATGTTAACCAAACTTATTGTGGTAATTATTTCACAATGTAGACATATCAAATCATTATGTTGCACCCCTAAAATTAATACAATGTTATATGTCAATTATATTTCAAAGTTAAAAAATAAACTAAAAGTATTTCCAAGGAGCATCGAAGGCCTAATACTCTTTTCGAGTTAGAAAGGTAATTGTACATGTTCAACAGTAGAATATTTCCAGCAATTGACCTCTTACTAGCTATGTGACCTTGTCAAGATCTTTTTAATGAGTCTGGCCACCACCTTTTTGAACAGTTTGCTTCTAGAGTAACTTACCCAATAATTGTAGTTTTTGCTTTTCAGAACGACTTCTCCCTCTTTCTCTTCCTTTTTCTTTGTACATCTCACAAAACAAAAAAAGAGGAAGAGAACAGTGAATAGAAAGTCTGTAATAATGAGAAGCATGTTCTTCATGTCATTTTATTCTTTTGAAGTGTAGATTTATTGTGCCTTTTAAAAAGAAAAGTCAAACATTTCTGAATTCCTTTTGAGGTTAGGAATTGATGGGAATATTTTGGACATTATGCTTAACTAGTTAAATTCCTTTAGCATTCCTTAGCAATCAAAAAGTTTTATAGGCATCTCAGGAAGTTTTTTTGGGAAGGTATTTCCTCATATGTGCTACATGGAGCAGTTTTTTTAACTGAATTTAAATAAGAATGTTTTAAAATTAAGATTCAAACTACTATCATGACCTGTGGTTGGCATACAAACAAGTGATATAATACTTTTAAAGCATTCTACTCTACTGTTTTTAAAGCAAGTGGTTTAACAGCATCTGTTTTTGTTTAAAATTTTTAATTATAAATGAAAAAATTCAATAAAACTCAGTAAAACTAGCTTGGACGTACCAAAAAATAAAAAAGGGGGCAAAAATTAAAGACCTTAAATCCTACCTCAGAGAGGCATTCACTATTAACATTTCCTTCGATCTTTTTTCTATTCATGATTTAGGTAGTTGCTATGATGTGTATCAGTCAGGACAGGCTGCATTACAATGTGATAACAAACATCTCCAAGTTTTGATCGTAGATAATTGCAGAGATCTGTTTCTTACTCACGCTACATGTCCATTGCAGGTCTATTGGAGACCCTGCACCCACGTTGCTGCATCTCCACTCAGAGCAATCACAACCTGGAACATTTCTGCTGACTACGATAGGGTGGAAAGCGTGCTCTGAATGGCCACACTAGAGATTGATTGCGGAGACAGGAAGTCACACATATCACTTCTTCTCACAAATCAACGGCTGTAACTGATTACATGGCCTTACCAGCCACAGGTCCCTGTTATATCATATAAGCTTTATTACGATACAATTATCATTAAATGAAACTTTTAAAGCTTTGTGTGAGTTGTATGAAACTCCTAAAATTACATTTCTCTTCAAATTAGTCTAGAGTTCAGACTTTCAACTAATTCCTATTGGATTGCCAAGGGTTCATTGTGTTGGTCATATTCGTTATGTTTGGTGTTGGAAAATAATGGCTTTTTTTCCCTTCCATGTGCTGAGAGACCCACCCATTTAACACTCTTGTCCTCTCGTGACTTAATTTAATGGGTGAATTTGGAAAGAGAAATTGGGAACTACAGCCCACGCCTTCTTCTCTCCTTCCTCTGGAGAGGGAGCTGTCCACAGGAAGTGCAGTCTGCATCGCCCCCATGCTGTTGGGGCAATTTGCCCTAGCCCAGCTGGGGTGACCAGTCGTCCTGATCTGCTCAGGCTGAGGGGTTTCCTGGGATGGGAAACTTTTCATGCTAAAACCAGGAGAGGGTTTTTCTGTGACTGGCTAGTCAAACCTGAATAACGGTAGAATCAGGACTAGGAAGCCCACTTGTTCCCATATATAAATCACAACCTCGGGCCGGCCGAGTGGCGCGATGGTTAAGAACTCGCTTGGGATGCCAGAGGGCCCCGGTTCGGATCCCACATATGAGGGCCAGTGACACTGCCCTCCACAACAGCTCAACCTGGAGCTGGGCTGCCATGAGTCGCCGGCGACGGCGTGGGCTGCAGTCCCTGTGGCAGTGGATTGCCATGGGCTACCGTGTGTGGCCAGCAGCCAGCGTGAGCGGCCAGCAGCCAGCGTGAGCGGCCAGCAGCCGCAGTGAGCGGCCGTCCAGAAGCCGGCGACTGATATGCCTCGCCAGAGAAGAGCGCAATGATGGTGCCAACTTGGGCCAGTGAAGCAACATCCTCCACAACTAGATTGAAGAACAAAACGACAGCAACTTGTCTGTTCCCCTTTCCCCAATTCCCCAGCACTGTTCCCATCCCCCCAATTCCCCAATAAAAATCTTAAAAAAAAAAAATCACAACCTCTGCTCTCACATTTATCAGTTATGTCAGTCATAAAGGTGATAATTTCGTGTCCCATCAAAGACTGGTTTTTGTCTCATTTCTCAGTGGGACCAGAAGCCAGGCAAGTCAGAGAGATGCTATTTATGGGCCTATTCAACCTGAGCACTGGGTGAGCCCTATCCCCACTCATCCTTTTCCCCATAGCCTGATCATGGACTGACTTGGTAGCCTCCCCAAATAATGAACCCAGATCTGCAGTTGCACTTCTCCAAGATAAACATCCCCATGGGACTAATAAGCTTGATCTAGTTGAGGTCTAAGATCAGAGTTTATTTATCTATTTGGCTTCTGTAGTGTAATTTCTCCAAAGCCCAGCGATGTTTAGAGAACCAGACTCATGGTGATTAAGGGAGGATCAGATCAAAGGAGGGGCGAAGAGCATGGGGGAGGACATGAGTGAAGGAGCTTGAGAAGGAGGATGGGCGCTGGGACAGCTCCATCACCCTGAGCAGGGCCCAGGTTGGGGGCCAGGTCACAGAGAGCTGTGTGGCTCCTTAGTGTCGGGGCAGCTGGGACATAGTGACTGGATTCACTTCAAACATGGAGAACGGAGGGAAACAGCCAATATGCCAAGAGACTGACTGTGGCTTTTGAGACAGAAACATAGTCACATATACTGCTTGCTTTTACTTTTCATAAGTTGCCAAATATTTCAGTTAAAGCAAGGATAAAAAGAAACACAAGATCCTTTGAACCTTTAAGTAGCTTCCAAACAATTTCATTTGCATAAACTCTTCTGCTCTGCATAGTTGTAGGTCTGCCACTTGTACAAAAATAGGCTCTTAAATATTTTTCAGATCTATTATGGCTGATATTCAGCTGCTTTGAACGTATCCATGCCCTAGTGACATGCACGGTATTTAACAGCTGGCACAGCACAGGCCCTGGCCAATCAGGACAAATACTAGATCACTAGGCTCATTTACACACAGGCCTCCCTCGGCCCGATCCCTGAGCCTTGCTCATGTCTTTCCTGGGTCTGCAGTGTCCTCCCCAATTCTTCAAGTTCATGTCCATCTTTTTCAAGAAGCTTTGCCCTGCCACTCTAGTCCTCATTGGTTCCTTTCTCCTTTGAGTTCCTACAGTACCAACAGTTTGGATGATATAAGCTTACTCTGCCCTGTTTTGTTTTTCTCTCATTTCATTCATGTTAATCAAGTCTCCAAAAGGGCAAGAACCCATCCTTAGCCTTCTCCCAAACCCCAGAGCACTGACCTAAAGCTGAACAAATACTGATACACTGATGTTTATGTAGGTGAAGCCATTTTGAAAACCAGCCCTGTTATATGCGAATATGTGAATTATCTTGTTAATACCTTTCTGCAGGTCACTTGGAGTCTTAAATTCTCTGACCACTCTAGTGTTTTTTGCAACCCTAAGCCTCCATACCTTTTTATTTTTTTGCTTTTAGTATAGTATTTCAAAGAGTGGTGTTCCTGGGGGGCTTGTTAAAAATGCAGATTTCCCAGCCTTTTTCAGACCTGTTGAGTCAGAGTCCCTGGGGTGGGGCCCAGGTGTCTGTCTTTTAACAGGGTTCTCAGGTTATTCTGATGCAGCTCACCTGGCTTTCTCTCTTTCTAAAGGGACACTTGTAATGTGACTGTGTTTATCTCCTGCTGTCCATAACTCTCTCCCCACCTTTCATTTTATGATTTGCTGTCTCAAAGGTAGGCTCTTATTATTATTGTTTGACATTTTGAGACAATCAACTTCAACTTAATCTGGTCTGTCATCCTTTCATTGTCTGTGATGCCATCAGACCTGCTGAGAATAAACACAAGCCTTTCTCAACGAGACGAACAGACAGTCTTGGGTCTGACTTTCTTGTCTACAGAGGAGACTTTTCCTCTTTGAGACTCTATGGATTAAAAGAGGAAAGAAAGAAAGTCAGACTCCCTTCCCTTCCCCCTTCTTGGTGGGAAGGTATGAATAAGGTAATTATTTTGTCAGGAACAGAAAAGGCAGGTCTTAGTTTTTTTCCTCCAGGATAGTTTCAGAGTCAATGAGTTTATGCTCACATTTTTCTGCTTTAGGCAAAGGCTCTAGCAGAGCTGGTGGTTTCCGTAACCAAAGCAAGTTTTAGGATCTTCTAGAAGTTTATGGGGTTGGAGTCTCATTAGCTACATGCATGAGTATGCCCTCAGATGTGGAAAATGCCCACTGTGCCTTCCAAAATGGGTCCCCGATAGGCCTGTGGGAACATTTCACTGAGGGCTCTTGACAGACTGGTGAAGCTGGAGACAAGTTTTGCTCCAATTGGCAAGCAGTTTGCACAGCATTTCTAAGTCGTAGCTTTATGCCAGTCTCTGGGGGTTGGGAGAAGGCTAAGGATGGGTTCTTGCCCTTTCGGTGTAACTGAGGAGAACTTATCAACATGCATGAAGTGAGAGTAAAACAACACAAGACAGAGTAAGCTTATATCGTTCAAACTGTAGGTGCTGGAGGAGCTTAAAGGAGAGAGGAACTAATGTGGACTGGACTGACAGGGCATAGCTTCTTGGAGAAGATGGACATGAACTATGCCTTGAAGTATTTGGAAAGACACTGCAGACCCAGGAAGGACATGAGCAAGGCTCAGGAATGGGGCCGAGGGTGCCCTCTGTGGGAATTAGCCTAGCAACAGTGAGGACTCCACGGGGGACCTGCCAGGAACAGGCTGAGGGGGTCACTGAAAGGCAGGCAGAGAAGCTAAAAACAAAACAAAACAAAACAGGAAGTAGGGGGTAGTTGCATGTTTCTGAATGGGGTAAGTTACATGTTTAAAGAAAAGCTTTTGTGGTTTCATGGAAATGACTTTATGACCCAGGCTTTTATTGCAGTTCAACAATTTAGCAACTACCTTGCTGAGATCTGAGGAGCTACGATTGGCTCAGAACTGCTTCCTCTTAGATTTGCTTTTTCTGATTTATAAGGTGATGATGGTGATGATGATGACGACTTTTTGTAGCTCCCTATGTCCAGGCATTGGCCCATCAGAAAGGATGTGGCTTTCTGTTGGAGCAGGTTCCTGGGCCTCCTCTGGGGCCAGGGGTTAACCCTTTACTTGCTGGATCATGAGAAGAGTGGATGACTCTGGAGAAGGTTTGGGGAGGAGATCAGAGAAGTGACTTTTTACTCGTTTTTATTTTTTTAAACAAACCATTTGGGAGATATTTAAATATCTTAACAGCTAGTGCAGTTACATTAGAGAGGACTGACTGGATATCAGCTTCTCATTCGTACTTAGTTCTCGATGATGTTTTCTTCATTTCACTGCTGAAAGTAGACAACAGAGAGGCTAAATGTTATGTTCTACATCATACAACAACAAAAAAGAGAAATAGTTCTGTATTGGATTTCTCCCTTGGTTGATAGCGCTTGTTTTATGTTAGGAAAAAATTTCCTGATTTTTAAGGCTTTTCCAGAAAAAGGTTCAGTGGGAATGGGGGAGGGGAGCAGCGATGGCAAGAAGAACCCAGTATTCCAGTAGGGTAACCAAACGTTCTCATCAGTAACTCATTGGAGAGGGGGCAACCCCTGTCTGCTGGGAGCCTGTCCCTTGGGAGGTGTTTGTACTGACGAGGAACTGTCTCATGGGTCTCGGCACCTTTTTGTAGAATAGATAAGTGAATGATGAACGCGTGAAAGAAAAAAGGGGGCCTGAAAGGGGAGTTGAGAGACTCCAGTTCTAGCTGCAGGTCTACCACGAGCCAGCTGTGGAACCAGGGGCCAATCCAACTTCCTGGGACTCATTTCCTTCCTTCTAAAATGGGGACAACTATTCCTGTACCTCACAGGGATATGGGATATGATCAGATGATGGCTGTGCATGTCCTTGTGAACATTAAAGCTTCATACAAAAAGAAGCTTTCTTGTTCACTCTAGCTGGCTTGGTAACTCTCCATGTTTTCCAGATACTCAGAGAGCAGATAAGTACCTTTCAGTCAGCAGAGTTGCCTGTTGTGTCTCAAGTGGGTCTTTCCTTCCATGTAATAGCAGTTGAAGTGGGTGTCTGCGCACCCTATGCTCGCTCTGTGGCTGTTTCCTCCGGAAGACAGTGGACCTCTGTGGGAAAGGGGCATCTCCAGGGCCTGCGGGGCTCCTCGGTCAGTTGTCACGAGTCAAATCTTGTGATCTGATGCTGTTCCCTGGGGTCTCAGAAGCATGGATACCTGGGGAAACAGACTGTTGACCATGAGAATCCTTGAGCATCTGAGCACTGACGAGGAGCCCAAATTTCTTCCAGGAAAATAGTCCCCTATAACTTGGATGATCCAGAAAGGGGGTTGGATTTGGCTGGGCATCCCACTAGGGTTGAGTCATCAAGCAGCCAGAACATCCTCCTGTCCAAAGGCCAAATGGGACCTGGGCTCCGGATTGTTCTGACTTCAGTTTCCTTTACTCTCCTAATTGTTTTCAGGCAGTCCTCTCCCTGACATGAGAAATATGGCCCCTGTTCATGGAGCTTATGGGCAAACTTAGGTTTCGGGGTCCTCGTGTACCCAGCAGGGGAAAATCAGAGGACAGCACCCAACCAAGGACCTGTATGAATGCCAAGAGGAACTTGGATTTGGGACTAAAACATCCCTGTTCAAGTTCTAGCTGTAACACTCAGTGCCTGTGAACATTGGGCAAGCCTGGTTGGCCACTCAAACTTTCTGAGCTGTAGGTTCCTAGTCTTAAAATGAGAATGATAATCTTTGACCACCCCGTCCCCGCCTCCAAGGTTTATTGTAAAGAGCAAATGAGTTGGTGGATATTTGAGGAAGCACTTTTAAATCACCGAGAGTGGTACAATGCAAGGTATTACTGCAACATAAGGGGGACGTTTAGGGAAAGGAGGAGCACAGACCCTTCAGATACTGCTAGTGTGAAACTTTGGTGACATTCATTGTCAAGGCACCTAGGGTATGACTGGGTCAGCTCCTCAAACTTCTGGGAACTAGGCTTTACTTACTGGATGGCAAGCAGTTACTGGGGGTGAGAGAGAAGGAAGTGGCTTAAGCAGCTTGGCCTTTAGACATACCTGGGAGTTATTCTTATTGCCAGGCAAGGGGGTGGAGTTGCGATTGGTTCTTTTTTTCCTCTCCACACGCATGGGTATGCAAATGTTTCTGTAGGGACCTGTGTGATGGGGTGGTAGGGAGAATACAGAGTGGACACAGTATGGCGGATGAGCTGTTCGTGTTCCAGTCTAGATCTAGCTGAGAGCTGAAAGCTTTTAAGGAAGGGGAGCTGGCCAATGTGTTACCTCCCACTTGGCATACCTGCCCTTAATCTCATTTTCAGAAAAGGTAAAACCACTCTACTTCCAGAAAGTGCCATAGAGGAGTTGTCCCCTCGGTTGGCATTTATTTTCATGTGCTAGATGGGGCCAAAATTAACTCTACCAAGTCCCCTTTCCTTTGTGTGTTCAAAGGGGTATGAATCTATGTGTGAGCCTACTAACACTCATTCATCACGGACTATTTGGCATGAATTTTTAATCCCAGAATGATTTCCTGCCTGGGGATGAGGCCCATCCAGGGTCATGGGCTTTACCCCTTGCTCTGCCCGTGTCTTGCTCTGTGACCTGGGATAATCTGCATGTACTTTCTGTTACCCTTATCTTCGGCCTTAAAAGATAATGACCTTTTAATTTAAAAACGGAAACTAAACAAAACCCAAAACCCACTAATCTTCCAAAACAGAAAAAAAAATGTGCCTTTTGAAAAGAGGAAATTGCTTTTTATTAGGTGTAAAGACCAACAAAAAAAGCTCCCAACATCTCCAAAGGCCTGGGAGTTGCCATGAACCGTTGACCCCATTCTGTTAAGTTGGCAAACAGTCTCCCCAAGCCCGCCATCCAAGCAAAATCTTGCGCTTGACTTGTGCCACGAACGACCTTGCCTCACATCACATTGAGAGATGTTTCCATATCCTCCTGAGGGTGCCAGTGTGGTCGTGGTACATGTCCTGTGCAAGAAACATTCATTGGCAGATTCATAAAATAAGCTGGTGTGGGACGTGAGGGACAATTGTGTAATCACATCAGTTGAGCAGTGAAACTGCAGCTCAGAAAGGGAGTCATTTGGCCAAGTCACATGTGGGTTGATGGAAGAACTGGGACCAGAACTTCATCCTTCAGAGCAGCACTCTTTCCACCAAGCCCCTGATGGAAATGCTGCGGAGACTTAAGAAGGATATTCCCAGCTGCGGTCTTAGTCCTTGCTAGTCAAATATTCCATGTACTCAGGTTGGGGCTACGGGACTAGATCTGGCCAATTAGCTCTTGGCAGAAATTAACAAAAGTCAACAAGTAGCAAACATCTGTTGTGTTTAGCCAATGAAACTTTGGAGGTATTTTGTTATTGAGGCATAACCTGACTTATTCTGATCTACACACAAACCAACTTTGTAAAGGTATCCCAGAAAGGCTGACTCTTTGAAGGTGTTGTCCTATCTCATCCAAAGGGTGATGTCTTTTATTGACTGGGCGGGGGGGG
>NW_017731975.1:511648-525032 GCF_001890085.2 Hipposideros armiger | reverse complement strand
TCTTGCATTGTCGCAATGGAACACAACTTCTTTACAATTAACAAGCTCTGGACATTTCTGGATGATGGATTCATTCAAACTGTCCAATTGCCAACAGTACACATTCAAATTGATTGTTTGGTTCCTTGGTAGGAGCTCGAACAACACGACTCCTTTAAAATCCCACCACAGCATACAGGAGTCTGTGGTGATGGTACAGTTAAGTATCTTGATTGTGGTGGTGGTTACACAAAGTTACATGTGTGATAAAATTGCATAGAGCACACACACGGGCACATGTGTATGCGCACAAAATGAATGCATATATATTGGCGAAATATGAATAAGCTCTGGATTGTACAAATGTCAGTTTCCTGGTTTTGATGTTGTGCTGTTAGTTATACAGCAGCGGTTCTCAACCTGTGGGTCGCGACCCCTTTGTGGGTCGAATGACCCTTTCACAGGGGTTGCCTAAGACCACCGGAAAACAAAAAGATATTTACATTACGATTCATAACAGTAGCAAATTTACAGTTATAGAGTAGCAACGAAAATGGTTGAGGGTCACCACAACATGAGGAACTGTATTAAGGGGTCGCGGCATTAGGAAGGTTGAGAACTGCTGTTATACAGCATGTTGCTGTGGGGTATGCTGGGTGAAGAGTACCTGGGACCTCCCTGTACATTTCTTAGCACATTCCCATTAATCTATAAATATTTCAAATTAAAAGTTAAAAAAAATTGTAGTGAAAGTAGAAAGGAAAAGTTCAAGAAAAAGAATGAGAAAATGTATGCGATTTCAAGCATTTGATTTGATTTGTATCAAGCACCTTTGTCTTTCTTAGCCTTTTTTTTTTTCATTTACGGTTGATGATGATTGTTAGGACAATTTATTCTTACCTCCCTAGTAACAAGATTTTCAATATTGAAAGAGGAATGCTTTAGCTTCCTCATAAAATGCTGTGATATCCAAAAATTAACACATTTTTTAATGAGTTTCAGAAAACTCATGACAGCTTTCTATGTTGGACTGTTTCCTATTTTAAGAACTTTTTGAAGTCAAATTAGTGAAATGACCAATTTATCCCTTTAAATTGATCTTGGTATATGTTTATGATTATCTTGGAGGAATCAACATAGTTTTTCTTATTGAGAGCTGTTAACATATCCGTTACATAAGTATTTCTAAAAATTCATGTACCAATTATTTAAAAACTTTTTCATAGTGAATATAAAATATTTATTATTGTGTTTGATGATAAACAAATGCCTTAACAGACTACAGGGTTACACAGAATTTTTTCTTCACTTTCAATAAGTAAATGGGCATATATGTGTTACCTAATGTGAAAAAGATCCTTCTAATATTTTTGTAGAACTTTGAATAACAAAACAGTTTATATTTGTATTTGAAGAAAGGCCACAGATAATAGAATACCATTATGGAGATAAATGGATACTATCTATATTTACTAAAGAGAGCCACATGTGAAAGTCCCCCCCGCCAGTGTCTATTAAAACTTTCAAGAGGCAAGAGGTAGATATCTAGATGGGATGTCCTCCATCCAAGCTGGTGGGTTTAGCTTAGATTCAAACATTGGGCCACCTCCATGGGGAAGTTGTGAGGACTACAGCAGCACAAGGAGGCTGCTTAGCTTGGTAGTGTTGGGAGAGATGGAAGATGGGAGAGCATCCCTACTTCCTAGTTTGATTGTGACCATATGAAAAACTGTAACATACTCATTCAATATATAGTTCTATATTATTAACAAGTATGTTTTTTCTCTATTATAAAGAATGGCATTTTAGTTTTCAATGAACTTCATGTCAAATGGTTCAAAAATAAACTTTGATATTCCTTCTAAATGAAGGATGATAGAATCATCCTCAGGTCAAGGTGAGATTTTTAACTCTGAAATGGACCTTTGACACAAACTGACAGTAACTTTTTTTTTTAAAGATTTAATTGTCTTTATTAAGTGATTCATGAATGGGGCAGCATCTCATTTAGCAACTAGAAAAGTGCTCTCAATTCTTACTTTTTAAGGTAGGACTTTCCAGAGTAGAATAAATAAAAGTGCCTATTTCCTCTGCAACTTGGGAAAGTATCTGCTAAGTGATACTTTTCTAAATAGAGAAGTGTCTGACTAAAGATGAGAAGCCGAGGAAAGATCAACAGTCTAGTCCATCATATTTTTTCTACCAACCTAAACTTTATTAAAGTTTTACTAATATCCATATTAAATAATCAACACTTGTAGGCATACCTTTTGGAAATAATATTCTCTAGAGTAGATTTAAAGACATGCAGACACCTATTCACAATCAGGAACCTTCTCACTGATCTTCATTTGTGACAGAATTGCTTAGTCTATCTCTGCTCTTCCATTATGGCCCACGTAACACTCATTTTGAATTGTTGTTTCATTTGAGACCAGACTGTTGAGACCTCTCCCTTGTTTTCCATTTAGCCAGTTGTTAAAAACTCAAACATTTTTATCGTAGGCCTGCTGGCATGGTCTTTCTGTCTTTACTCATTAATGCCCAGCTTTCACTCCTTAACAGACCATTCCCTCTAGGAATCTTTATAAAAAAGTAGTGGGGAAAACTGTTCTGTTTATATATAGCCTTCTAAGGTCATGAGGCAAAGGCAAAGAAGATTATCATCACCCCATGCTATCAAGTCCCATGAAGACAATGAGGCAGTGTAAAATGGCGGTTGAGAGCATGAGCTTAGGAATCAGACACACCTGGGTTCAGGTCCTCACTCTACCCTGTATGTGCCATCTTCCTTTAGACAACATGCTTGACCTAAAACTGCTTAACTAAAAGTTATTTTATTTTAAAGTTAAAAAAATAATAACATTTTTATTTCATGGAGT
Organism: Hipposideros armiger; assembly: GCF_001890085.2. Classification (NCBI taxonomy): domain Eukaryota; kingdom Metazoa; phylum Chordata; class Mammalia; order Chiroptera; family Hipposideridae; genus Hipposideros; species Hipposideros armiger. The sequence goes on along the minus strand of NW_017731975.1, from coordinate 522,171 downwards.
TATTAGGATTAGATGAAATAATGTATGTAGTGCACTCTGTTCTATGTATAGCTAGCTCATAATAAAAGCAATGATAAGGGTAAAAAAATGTTTTTTTAAATAAAAAAAAAATAAATGAATAATAAAATCCCACCACACTGAGAGCATAACCTTTCTCTGATGAACGTCTGCTTTCGATGTCGTTTGAGGCAAATCATCACGTCGGGACCAAGACCATTTATTTGCGCACCACATTGTTGTAAACAATCCACTTCTCATCACCAGTTATCAGTCATTTCAAAAAAGGATCGTTTTCCTCACATTTAATGAGCATATTGCAGATGTTTATATGCTCCCTCAAATGAACTTCTTTGAGTTCATGTGGAACCCAAATATTGAGCTTGCTTACGTATCCCAGCTTCTTCAGGTGGTCATGTACACTTGGATGATGGATGTTCAATGTTTCTGCAATCTCTCGTGTCATGTAACATGGGTTTGACTCAATCAATGCCTTTATTTTGTCCTCATCAACCTCAGTGGGCCTCCCTGACCAAGGAGCATCGTTGAGATCAAAATTACCAGCACAGAATTTCGTGAACCATCGTTGGCACTGATGTTCTTGTAGAGCATTGTCACTGTAAACTTTATGCAACTTGTCATAAGCTTGACGTGCATTCTTCCTTTTATGGAAGTAAAACAGTAAAATATGACAAAAATGCACAGTTTGGTCTTCCATCTTCAACTTGTTGCAAAATCTCCAAAACTCAACCAAATCGCTCATTTTTTTTTTAGAATAAGACTAGAACTGTCAGCTGTCAAATGTTATAACAATAACATAGATGCGAATGACTGTAGTAGTTCGAAAAATGAACTAGTGCCATCTGTTGCAAGCATGCATCATGACTTTTCTGACAACACAATATTTAACCTCTTGTGCCTCTGTTCCTCATCTATAAAGTGGAAATATCAATGATCATTCTATCATTGACTTGTTGGGAAGATTAGCTGAGATAACATATGGAAAGCTCTTATTAAAAGTGCCTAGTGCAGAGTTATCGTTCAGTATATGTTAGTTCATGTTATTTACCGAATGTGTGCATTCTTTTTTTTTTTAATTGGGGAACAGTGTGTATTTTCCAGGACCCATTAGCTCCAAGTCAAGTAGTTGTTTCATTCTAGTTGTGGAGGGCGCATCTCAGTGGCCCATGTGGGGATCGAACTGCGTTATGGTGTTATGAGAACTGCGCTCTAACCACCTGAGCTAACCGGCCAGCCCCCGAAAGTGTGTATTCTGTGAAAGGCACTGTGTTGGGCTTTTCAGATGCTTTAGGAATGGATTGACCTGAATCCTTGCCATCTATCACCACTCAATAACCCAATGGCTAGATGCATATTCATGTAAGACAAATCCCAGTGTATGGACATGGAAAATACAGGCCCTCTGGGTACCATACTAGGAAGAACTTCCCTAGAGAACCCCAAGTTCCACCCTCTTTCTGTGACATCATCACACAAGTGTCTGGAGTCTCTAGGATGGCGTTAGAGGATGTCTCACTGAGGAACCAATTCAATTTTAGTATCCACAAATATTGGGTTTTAGAAAAAGATTGGCATTTGTACTTAGGTTATTTGACAACCAATAATTTGACAACCAATAGAAGCAGAAGATTTCAAAATACCTAAGGGCTATGGTTGAAATTAATGAGTACTCGTCTTTGGGAAAAAAAGAAAATCTTACAAGGGAAAAATAATAAAACTCTGGTTCCAAATAAATGGATCATATACCCTGGTTCTACTAAATGCCTAGAGATATATTTATTTATTAAAAAACATCAGCTACTCTATGACTGTGAGGCTGGCGCTGCTTTGGGAGGGGCAGGGCAGGAACATAGGGCTTAGTTTAGTGTACCTTGAGTGTCATTTGGAATAGCCTGTACTCTATCTTCCAGCACTGCCCCTGGCCCCACACGCCCACCAGAATGCCTCTTAGGAATCCTTACTTTTGATTTTAATTATTTTCTACAGACTGAAAGGGAAGGAAAAAAACAAAAGATCAGGAATGCCCGGGGCCTTAATTTCTGGAGTAAAGCACTGTTCTTTGTTTTCTGTCATGTTCTATGACAAACTTAAAAGCAGTTCAAAAATGAGGAATGCATTTTCAGCTCCTCGTGTATGTAGGATAATTTTTTTTAAAATAGGAAAGACCCCGTTGTGACTAATGATCCACATGGGATAATTCCTCCCCACACTCTGCAGCAATATCCTCTGTTGTGGGAACCAACTCGTCATCAAAAATATTCACAACCTGGACATTTCCATCAGATAAAAAACAACCTAGGGCCGGCCGAGTGGTGCGATGGTTAAGAACTCGCTTGGGATGCCAGAGGGCCCCGGTTCGGATCCCACATATGAGGGCCAGTGACACTGCCCTCCACAGCTATGATGCTGAACAACAGCTCAACCTGGAGCTGGGCTGCCGTGAATCACCGGTGACGGCGTATGCTGCAGCCCCTGTGGCAGTGGGTTGCCATGGGCTACTGTGTGTAGCCAGCAGCCAGCGTGAGCGGCCAGCAGCCGCAGTGAGTGGCCGTCCAGAAGCCGGCGACTGATCTGCCTCGCCTGGGAAGAGCGCAATGATGGTGCCAACTTGGGCCAGTGAAGCAACGTCCTCCACAACTAGACTGAAGAACAAAACGACAGCAACTTGTCTGTTCCCCTTCCCCCAATTCCCCAGCACTGTTCCCATCCCCCCAATTCCCCAATAAAAATCTTTAAAAAAACAAAAAAACAAAAAAAAAACAACCTAGCTATGAGATGAGCTTTGATGTGTCTTCCTGTCTCCGTTTCTTTCTGAGAGGTGATTATTATTATTTTTTAAACTACATAAAAAAATCACTATCCTTTTTTTGGAGGTTGTTAGAAGATAAGTCTGAGCTGGGAAAAGTGTCATAAAAATTAAAAAACTAGTGCTTTCCACTTTCAGAACACTCTCATTTTCACAGTGTCATGGGATTTTTTTCTAGCATCTCTGTGAGAGGTGTGGAGTAGACATTTTAATCCTGATTTTCCAGGCAAAGCAACTGAAGCATGGAACGCCTCAGGAACACAGGAAATCAATTGCAAAGTCAGAACCCAAACCTAATGCAATGTTCCCAAGTGATAATAGGGAACAAATAGCAATTTGTAGAACCTCAGGAGACCTGTGGTTGATTTCTTATCTGCCACTAAATAGGAGCGTGCTCTTTAACAGATTGCTTAAAATTGTCCAACCTCAGTTCTCCTCCTTTACACAATGATGGGGCTAGATGAATGCCCTTTAAAATGTCAAACTTCCGTAGTTCTTTCCTTTCTATAAAGTGGTTGCAAGGGGAGGGCATACAGGTGCATGTAGGGATTGGAAGCACTACTGGGGAATAACGAGGTGCCTCCCAGAAGAATGGAAAGCCTCATCGCCATGCATATAGATGTCTGGGGTCTGCCTTTCATATCCTCCCAAGGTGCTTGGCCTGTGAGAAGTACCCAGTGTACTACAGTGCACAGGACAGTGCTGACCAAAAGCAGAAAGAGGAGTAATGCCTTTGCAGCTTATCACTCTCTGGATTTGACACACTGGCACACCAGGGTTAGGTGGGTGAAGGGCGCCATCAGGGGTAGGGATTGTTTAAAAAGAGCGGAAGGGAAATGTGTTGACTTGGCTGAGATACCAAAACCAAAAAGGCCCTGTATTCACCGGGAGGAAATTCAGAGTGAAAACAAGACTCACTTCCGCTCTCTTCCCACTGGGGCAGCAAACACTGAGGGACTTAATTGTTTTTTCCCCCTTAATAAGCACTAACATTTATCTTGTTGGCAGAGCTTTATCATCCCCTGGATCTCCTGGAACCTTTGGAAAATGTTGAGATCGTACAACAAAGGACTCAACCCTCAAAAGAGAAGTGCCTGCTTTTCAATAAAGAGCAGCTTTCAACTGAAATAGTTGAATGAAAATAGCATGAAAGGGTCTGAAGAAAGGGTTTTAAAAGTCTTTTGTTATGGATGGCACTCTGCAGTCATTGTCAGGGAAGAGAGGACTCTGTCCATCTGTCCAGGGGGCCTGATAAGAAGTGACAGAGCAGAGTCAAGGACCTCTGCTCAGAAGACGCTGGCACTTGTTTCCACCTGCTGTTTGTGGACTTCTGGCTGTGTGAACTTACATCAGTCACTTCTCCGATCTAAACCTCAGCTTACTCAACTGTAAAGTGAAGGCATCAGAGGAACGATTTTAAATTTCCTGTGAAGAGGTCTTTAATTCCAAGGTGGCCCCTTAAAGTTGCTGGTGCTTTTTGAAGGACACTCCCTCCCCCTACCCCAGTGAGGGGGAGTTTATGGCCTCCCAGAACATCTTCCCCAGGGAGCGTGGGTAATTCTTCCTGGACCACTTCGAAAATGGCATCTTTGAAAACCTTCACTTCTGACAGTTGAGTGGGTCCTTGTTTGGAACAGGGAGTGGCTGAAATCCATGGCTCTTGAACACTCAGAAGTATGAGGATCGCCCCATTCACTGGTTAACAAAATAACACAAAACTGACCCTGGCCTACATCCTACTCTCATGAAACCCCTAAGGATGGTCTCTGAAATCTGTATATTTAAATAAATTTCGCAGATTGGGACCCACAGCCAAGTTCTCTTCTGGCTCCTTGAGAACAAAGATATCATTAACAGAGCTCCCAACATTGAGGTGAGGAGGGACTAGACAAAAAGTTGCCTACCGCCCCATCTTGCAAACCTGTCCCCCACTTCTTCAAGTTGACTTCTCACAGCCCCTTACCACACCTGTGCTCACTCACCTCACCCTCTGCACTCATGCTTTTCGCCCCATCTCAAATGTCATTTCCCCTCCTCTTGGACTTTCTAAGTCCACCCAGTTCTTGCAGCCCAGCTCGAGTTCCCCTTCCTCTAAAATACCATCTCTAATTGTTCACCCAGCCCACATGTATTGTCCTTTTTTCTTCCCCCTGAAATCCACCGTGCATGCATACACTGTCTTGCCTTGTGCCTTGGCAAGCTCCAGCTTACAACTCTCTGCCTTCTGAAGTGTGAGCTAATGGGAGGCAGGTGGCCAGGACCAGTCTTTCTCTGGCATCCTTCTCAGAGTTGAACACAGTGCCCATCAGAATGAGGAACGTCTTGGAAGCCCATGTGCTCAGGACCAGTTGACCCAGCTAGAGGACCAGGGCTCACCTGTAGGGAGGCTTGCGGTGGCTGGACGGGGCTGGGGTGGTAGGTGGAGATAGGTGAGGTGAGACACATAGATGCCTTTGGTATATCCAAAGACACATGCCTTCAGTGCCGGGATGAGAGAATGGGGTATGCCCGTATTCTCTTCCTGGCAACAGCAACTCGTGCCCTTCCCTGACACACTCCCTACTGTCACATGACTACCCTCTTCCCCTTCAAGGATGATGTTGAGTTGATGCTTATTGTAATTGGGCTTGCCATCAATGAAAAGAAGGTGAGGATCAACCCGACATGTTGTCATTTAGCACATGGTTAAGTACATTTAAAATTCTGTTATTAAGTTGCACCAATTACGTCTCAAGTGCTCTGTAACCACATAGGGCAAGTGGCTACCATGTTGAACAGTGTGATAAAGAATAGTTTGATCATTGCAGAAAGTTCTATTGGATAGCACTGGTCTAGGCTGGTCTAGGCTGTCTGGTTTGAAACCCTGGCTCCTCCATTCACTTGCTGTGTGATTTTAGATACACTACTTGGTCTCTCGGTGTTCTCTTCATTTATAAAGTGGAGAAAATAATAGTACCTACCTCACTAGATTGTTGAGGTTCAAATAAAATAATCTGTGTAAAGTGAATGGCAGAACATAGGACTCAAGGTGAACTGTAACAACAATCGCCTATTTCATTGGCCCTATTGTATCTGAATTTTTTCTCCCCACCACAAAGGATGGCTCTGGTGCCAAACACTAGACAGCCTCTCAAAAGATACTTGTTACATGTACAAAGCATTAACTCTTGAGAGAACAAAGCGCTCAGTTGAAAGGGAGTTAGAAGGTTACTTGGCACAGCTGGCTCTGTTGAGTCAAGCCTGAGTTTTCCTCTGCGTACGTGCAGTAACTTGGATCTGTTGTTGAACCAGAGGACTTTTTGATGCTTTCACCTTTTCTAAAAGGACAGAAATTTCCCTGATTGTGGGCTTTCAGCCAAGGGTGAGCACGTATGACCCTCTCCGGTTCTCTCTCTCTTTTTTTCCCACACTGAAAGCATATTCCTTCTTAAGAGGAAGTTTGTTTTCCATGTCCTGGAAATGCCAGGCTCCCCAGAGATCTGAAGGGTGGACCTGTCTCAGTCAAATGTCTCTTCCTCTGATGCAGTGGGTGACCCCCCCTGCTTTTTGAATGACATCAGCTGAGCCGTAATCAAAGTACTCACATCTGACTCACCATGCACAGTGGAGAATTGACTTCCAGTGTAGCGGGGTGGGAGCGAGGTGGAGGAAATGGCTCTTGGCTTCTGAATGACTTCTTGACTTTTGACTCAGACATTATAATTGTGGTCAGGTCTCGGCATTCCCCTGCTTTCTCTGAGCTTCGGTTCATTCCCTTGAAGCTTCTTGACTTACTTTCTTGCCAGTTTACAGTAAGCCCACCCTGGGCTTCACCGGTCACTGCAGGACAGTAGGTGGCATCAGCAGGGAGCTGGAATGCCAGGATGCTTTGCAGCATGTACCAAGATCCCATAAATACACGGGATCTGGAACACTTGAGCTGATATGTTTTGGCATTTGGTAATAACTTATAGGGGGAGAGAAGGCAGTTGTTTGAGATTTCAGGAGCCAACCAAGCATTAGGGAGCTAACCTTGAATTGCTTTCAGAAGCAGAGATGTCAGCTGTTTCCCAGCCTCTCAGCCATCTAGTCTCCCTTGTAATTATAACTCATTGTTCCACTGACTTCCTTTTCCATAGGACAGTGTCTCAAGGGTGGACCTGTCTTGGGGCAGGGCAGGGCTTCCAGAAGCAGTCCTAGAGAGTGCTCGAACACGTGTGCTGAGATTTTCCCAGAGCTCCTTAAAGCCTGACGGATGACTTGTCTGAGAGCCAAACCCAGCCTAGCAGCATCGAAAATTCGTTTACCATCGGGGCTATTCCCCTGCTGAAACTACTGAGAGCTCACCACCTCATCCACCATCTGGAACTCAGCACTCAAAAAATTTTCCCCTTTTGCTTTCTAGTGCACAGCCAGATAGACCTTTTCACTCTAGGGTATATATTTTTTGTAGATACTGACATTTTGGGATAACTTTTAATTTTTATAAAATTTCAAAGTTCCAGCAAAGTTGCAAAAATAGTACAAGGAACTTTTATATACCTTTCTTTACCGATTCACCAACTGTTGACAATTCTTCCATTTGCTATTTGGCTTCCCTATCTATCTATCTATCTATCTATCTATCTATCTATCTATCTATCTATCTATCTATCTATCATCTATCTATCTGTCATCTATCTATCTATCTGTCATCTATCTATCTATCATCTATCTATCTGTCATCTATCTATCTATCTGTCATCTATCTATCTATCATCTATCTATCTCTATCTCTCCCTCTATCTCTATCTATATCTCTATCTCTCTCCATATATATTTTCTTCCTTGAACTTTTGAGAGTAAATTGGAGACATTGTGCCTTTTTACTCCTAAATACTTCCATGCGTATTTTCTAAGAATAAGGTTATTCTCTTACATAACCATAATGCAGTTACTAGAGAATGTATGAAGGTTTTAAATAAAATAAATATGTTCCGATTAAGCAGCAGCTAAATTAAATTATGCTATTTAATTTAAATATTAAAAAAAGAAAATAAATATATGTTCTTCATACCTTTCTTGAAGAGTATATAACTGCAAGCCCCGTCCCCCTCCCCAATCTTCACATTCGTATTAAAGGCATACTCTGTACCTAGCACAATGTTGGGAATTGTGACTGATATGAAGAAAGTTTAAGAAACAGTTCCTGCCCTTGTGGGGGAAATAAGATATGTGAAAAGTTAAAGCTCAATGAAAGATTTAAAGAGAGCATATTAATAGGTTAAATTGTTTCTTTAGGAAAAATAATTTAAAATCTGCTTGAAATAACCATCAGAAAAATTGTATTCAATGTTAATTCAATGTTAAAATTAATTCAATGTTAAAATATTTGCTCAAACTTTATTTTCAGTCTGTATAAACTCCTTAGCAAATTGTAAAATTGCAGAAAGTTTTGATTGGATTGATTTTTTTTATTACTTCAATTAAATCAAGATATAAAGCAAAAAATTGTTCTTCCTTTTAGTAGGCAAAAACTTCAATTCCAAAAGCAAAGGAAATCTGTACTAAAAACTCATTTTTAATCTTTAAATATTATGGGATTAGTGGAGAGCTTGGCTATATCTAGTTTACTTTTGTAACATGACCCCTTTCCAGTACAGTGCCGGGCACATGCCAGATGCTTAATACGTTTGTTGAAAAGCAACGGACTATCTTGGGGAGACTTGGAACATGAGTGTATATCCTGGGGCAAGAATTTTGGATCATTCATCTTCACCTTTATCCCCAGAAGAAAAGATAAATGCCATATGATTAAAATCCAGTGGAACTGTAATACTCCTTAGTTATTTTTTTCAACACATCTCCCTTGTTTAGTAAGAATGTGAGGAAAAGACAAGTGTCTGGAACAGGATTTGTACTCACTGTTACCATGACTCGTGTGCTGAGCGCCCTGGCACACCTGCAGGACTGGGATGGCAGTAAGAATGTGTTACTTGAAGCTGAGGGTGATCCAAATTAGGCGGTGGTCATGGTTCAGGCTGCAAAGCAAGATAACTGCATGAAGTACGCTGGAAAGTTACAAAATGGTGACCTAGATAGGGGAGCTTGAAATGGCAATTAGGATCTCAATTATAGAATCACGGGATTGGAGAGCCAGGAGTGGAGGAACTGAGGTGGGTCTGAATGGGTATGGAAAATAGGACTTGGCACTGAGCTTTCATGGACTCACACTGAGTCTGTATTGGGTAGGCTTGATACATTTTGGATTCTAGATGGAGTGTGGATACACAGAACTCAATCATGTCCCTTGAAAGGAACAAAAGATAGCAACCTGGTACCTTATTATTTATGACATTAAAAACCACCAAAAAACCCCTCTGAACTGAAGGCATTATTGTCATCGTCTGCAAGGATTTTCAAAATACGCCCACCTCTATCCCCTAAATGTGTAGAGCGTTTACCATGGACTGGGTAAAACAGCTCTTTTCATCCTAAATTGATAAACTCAGGAGCTTAACGATCACAGACATGGAATATGAAGGTGACACCTATCATTGTGGATATCAACACGTATCCCCTTCGTGTTTCCTTTATATTACAAAGTGAGTCCTAGCCCCTCCCTTCCTTGAGCTCTTCTCCTTATCTTGTCCTTCACCCATCCTCAGCCACTCACCCACCAGTTATATTCTCAACTTTGTCATCACCAAGAACTGCAACATCCTCATAAACCCAGTCTTATGCCCTGCCCCATCTCCAACAAACGCCATTATTCTTTTCTTTCACTCTTTCTAGTAGCCCAACACCAAGGCTCTTTCTATCCCATTGGGACCTCCAACCCACTGGTCCTAACATAGTTTCTCTGCCCCTCGTGTCCTGGATCCTCATTCCCTCTTGACCTATCTCGAAGCCCATGTTCAATTATTATAACCCTTGCACATACCTTTGAGTTCCTTCCCACTCTTACTTTAGCGTATTCACTTGGCCAAATCACAGTGCTGATTAAATCCAACTCTTTGTCTGCTTAGCACATGTACCTAAGCTTGGAGAAATGCAGCTGGAGGAAAACACACAATCACACTGGCGAGTCCCACTTTAAAATCATGACCTTGAATCTAAAGTGGACTTTTTAATACTGAGAAGCAATCTGACTCTTCACCCCTGGTCATTTCCCTCCTCATTTTTCTAGAATTGCTTCACAATCTGTCACAAACAATCTCATCCCACACACTCCCTCCCCTACAACTTAATTTTTAATTGAATTTTATCAAAAGAAAACATGTACATGGTTTAAGAAGTCAACAAATAATTTTAGATATATAATGAAATATAGCAGTTCTTTGTCAAATTTCCCTTCATTCCCAATTCTCACAGTTTTGAGGTAATACTTTCAACTCTTTTACCTGTTTCTTTTGTTTTCTTCCCTAAATACCTTGATTGTATTAGTATGTCGTATTACTTCAATGATATAGTGCCCCCCCCACACACAAAACACATACTCACATGCACACACATTTCCTTTCCCATTATTCTCTTATTTTTCCAATATGGTTTTCTCAAAATTTTTGGTTAAAGCATTCTTCAGTGTTTACATTATTATTACTATGTAAGTAAAATTTATAGCTGAGCTACATAGTATGCCAGGATACCACTTCTTTCTTCCTTCCTTTCTTTCTTTCCTTTCTTTTCTTTCTTTTCTCCTCCCCCCTTCTTCCTTCCTTCCTTCCTTCCTTCCTTCCTT
>NW_017731975.1:503025-511633 GCF_001890085.2 Hipposideros armiger | reverse complement strand
CTGTCTTTCTGTCTTTCCCCCCCCTCCTCCTTTTAAATAACTTTATTTTTTCCCTAGTATTAATTGTTTTCACTTTTTTATTTGTTAAGTTTTATTCCAGTCTCTAAATTTCTCAAATTTTCTTCTGAAACAAGTCAGAAAAATTTCCTCTGAATATGTCAGGTGTTCTATCACTTATATTTTCTTCTTGAAGACCTCTTTCTGGGAACCTCTCTCACCAGTCCCAGTCTGTTTGGTTTCTCTTTAGCCTCTTGCAGAATTGTCTCCTGGGCTTCTCTTCACTATAATTCCGTGGGTTCCTTCACCTCTTTCCTGTGTTGCAGCCCTGTTACTTGGACCCCATGACTTCCTCTTTCTTTCTTAGCTCAACAGTGGGCCCACTCCAACAGTGGGCAGCTTCCTGGGAAGGGTGCCTGAGAAAACAATTTTTGGAGTGTATTCAATATCTAAAATATCTTTATTTTACCCACATACTTGACTGATAGTTTGGCTGGGGACATAATTCTAGATTAGCATCAATTTTCTCACATTTTGATGGCATTGCTCCATTGTTTTCTGGCTACCAGTGTTGCTAATAAGAAATTTAGTGGCATTGATACATCTTTTGTAAATGAATGTATTTTTGCTCTCCACATACTTTTAGGTTTTATGTGTGTCCTTCGTATTCAGAAATGTCACATGATGCACCTTTGTTTGGAATTTTTTTTCAGTCATCGCACTGCTTCTTAAGTGGGCCAATCTGAAAACTCACATTCTTCAGTTCTGAAAATTATTATTATTGTTGTTGTTGTTGGTATTATTGTATAATTGTTGTTCACTTCCCTGTTTTCTTTTTCTAGAACTCTAGTTAGTTGGCTGTTGTATATACAGGATTGATCTAATTTCCTTACATCACCAGTTTTATCTCTTTCTTTATTCATTCTACTTTGGGATTTTTCCTCACATTTTTTCTTAATGTGTTTGCTCTATTTAAAGGTTTTGCTATTACATTTTACTTTTTGAGAACTGTTTTTTACATTCTGAATGTTCCTCTTTTTATAGTACTATGTTCTTGTTTCATGGACCCAGTGTTTTTTTATTTTGGGGATGATACCAATCATAAAATATTGCTTTTGGTCCTGGGCACGACATGCCAACCAACAAAACAAATTTGCTAAAGAATACAGGAATGCCTCTGTGCCTTGGGATTTGGTGTGCAGTGTTGGGCATGAGATTTATCCTAGACGTTTGTTCTTATGACTGGCTCCAGGGGAATATTTCTTCACATCTCTTACCCTAAGTCTTAAAAATGAAGGGAATTGTCTTTAAATGCTATGAAGGTCTATGGGTGGTGTCTGTATGGGCTTAGAGAAGGATACTACGTAGGTGAGTGGGGAGGCTGTGAGTGATGGGAGCACTTATGTAAATGTAAAAAAAAAAGTAATTTGTCAAACAGTTTTCTCAGATAGCATGAATGCAATAGATTCTTGCCTAATAAAGTATCATTTTCTAATAGTACCCAGTATCCATTTCTTGCTCCTTTTCAGGTTTAAATTGTGGTTTCAGAATTACTCATGGATTAGCATAATATTTGCAACAGTTGCTCATAGCAGTTGAAGAACATTTTGCAATTTTAAACAAAAATACTCTTAAATTTGTGTATGTTTGGGTCTAGACGTAACATTGTAAAATGTAATACTAATTATTCATTGGCAACTAGATGGACATTGAATTGGGAAAAAGTTTATTTTTGTAAAATATATCATAGTAAGACGTAATTACAGTTTCAAAAAATTAGACCCAGCTTTATTTAAATAATTTTGATCTAAAATTTGAAATTTTTTATTAAAATTTGATTTTTTTGTCTTTTAATTTGAATGGATCATTTTGAGAGCTTTAGAAGAAATAACTTTTTGACACATATATTATGAACATTTAAAAATGTTTTGACATTTACTTTATACTTTTATTGAAAATACATTAGAATTTTGTAAACTTTAATACAGTTATATTTTATTTTTTAATATTATTACAGTCAATAGAATCCAAAACATGTAAAAATCGCAATTATAAGAACAGTGGTTTTACTAAGATGAAGGTAAGAATAATAAAGTTTGTGGAATAAATAAGTAATAATTGTGAGTCATGTATGACTTTCTTACTGATCATTGCTAGCCCAGCAACTGAACACCAGAGAAGGACAATAATAATTATATTCAGCCATTGTCGATATCTTTGCTGATTTTAAGTCATTTAAAACCCTAGCTTTACATATACTTCTCAAAATTTTTTTTTATGATGATGAGGGTATAACTCATCAAGATAAGAGGAGCAAGCATATTTTATTTGTTTTAGAATTTTAAAATATTTATTTATTTGTTTATTTATTTATTTATATTAAGCTTATTGGGACAAAATTGGATTGTAACACTGTGTGAATTTCGGATGTACAACTTTATAATACATCTATATACTCTGTTGAGCTTCATTTGTACTTCTGCCCCAGGCCCTTTCATTTGAGGAGACTGAGGGTTATTTTATTAGGTTTAGGCCTAGAATTGAAGGCTGTTGAGATTGTTCCTTGGGCTCTTGTTTTCCCATCTTTCTTCTCCTATTATCCACCTCTCTTCTAAATTGGAGCAGGGAAGCAAAAACTACAGAAGAGCTATGTGTAATTTATGTTCTTACAATCTATTGTTGAGGTAGAAAGTAACACAGACATTCTCTATGTAATCAATTGCTTGTGGTGAGATGAAACGTCCTAGTATGTCTGAGATGGGATCAATGATAATTACTAGCTCCTTGGGATAGAAATTACATAGAACTAATTTTTCTCTTTAACAGTGCCTAGCAGAGTACTGTGCGAATTAGGGACTGTTTGTGGAAAAGGAGAAACATTTCCAAGTCCTGAAGGATGGGTAGGATTTGCACACTGAGTGTTGGAAGCATCTAAGCTGGGAATGCAATTGTGAGCAAGGTGCAAAGGTGTACATATATATACATGTGTGCATATGTACATGTGTGTATGAGAGAGATGGGGTGGGGTGGGAGAGAGAGATTTTAGCTTGGATGAACTGGAGGGTGTGCTGGAGAAGAGTAGGGAATAAAATGGGGTAAAAGAGGGCCCCAGCTGATGCAAAAATTTGGGAAAAATTTTTTTTTCTCAAGTTATATTATGAACATGTGGAACAGAGAGGTTTGTGGTGCCATTGGAAAAAAGCGATTTATGGGTAATTGTGAATTATTGTAATTACTTCCAATCGAGCAAAACAAAGGGAAATGATTAAGACAGTGTCCATTTGTATGAAATTTGAGTTTTAATATCTGGAAAACTCCAGAGAAAGCAGAAAGCAAAGTGCATTACCAACTTCACAACCAGGCTCTTTCTGTAAAGACATTTTTAAGAGCCAATTTTCTGAATGTCTTTGCTTAACTATAAAGAAAGCAAAGAGAAGCAGGAAGGGTGAGGGCCAGGAAAATTTGAGATGATTTTTCCCTTGTTATGTAATGAAACTTAAAAAAAAATGTAGATAAGAGCATCAGTCAATCAGTTTCTTTGATTTTGAGCCAAGTCAGAATGTCCTCTGTTCCGTTTGCTCATTTTAAAGAGCTTAATGTGAACACACTCGGATCCATTCAGTTTTTCCTTTATGCCCATAAGAAAATATAACACCTGTCAAAGAAAATCTTGTAATCAGTTTTTATTAAAATTAATGCAAAAAGGAACTGGGCAAATTAATGTGCAGCACTACTTTCTAGCCCTAGATGTTGGGAATGTTTAGGAAGAGCAGGTGCAAAGCTCTCCTGTTTTATAACATGCAAGAGACATGCACACCATAGTTTGGCAATTATCCTGTAAATGAAAGTCACCGAATAATAGCAAGGAGTTCCAGGACTGACCCGACTATTAATTGGCTGCATGACTTAGGAAAATCCCCATTTTCTTATCCAAGAAACAAGAAAGAATTGAAATAGATTATATACAAGGTACACTTTAGGAGAGAGAAATGGGGGGCCAGCGGGAAGTAGGAAGGGGCCATGAAAACAAAGGGTGTGGGTGCTAGTAGTGTTCATTGCTACTGAAGTGTTGCTTCTAAGCCTTGTCAGATAACAAAGCAAGAAAATATATGTGTGTATACTAACATGTTATATACACATATCTATAAATATTTTTGCATATAATCATTTGTATCTATGAGGTTGGACAATTAAGTTCACGAACTCATCCTAGAAGAAGTGCTACATACCTCATTGCTGAATATCACTACCGTCACCTTCGAAGTACTCACCTTGGGAAGCTACAAACCAATACCAGCACCTAGTCGACCCTTCAAAGCAATTTTGGAACCCTTTTTCTGGAATGGCCATTAGAGCTGTCTTCGTATTACCCTTGATGTCCTGAATGTCATCAAAATGTCTTCCTTTCAATATTTCCTTTCTCTTTTGGTAAAGAAAGAAGTCATTGGGGGCCAGATCAGGTGAGTAGGGAGGGTGTTTCTATACAGTTATCTGTTTACTGGCTAAAAACTCCCTCACAGACAGTGCCATGTGAGCTGGTGCATTGTCGTGATGCAAGAGCCATGCATTGTTGGCAAAAAGTTCAGGTCGTCTAACTTTTTCATGCAGCCTTTTCAGCACTTCCTAATAGTAAACTTGATTAACTGTTTGTCCAGTTGGTACAAATTCATAATGAATATGTCCTCCGAGATCAAAAAAGATTAGCATCGTTGTTGAAACAAGTTTGCGAACTTAATTGTCGGACCTCGTATAGTAAGCTAAATGTAAGTTCATACTTATATCTCCAACTCTATTCCCAGATGGATCATTCTAATCTCCTCCCCTTGATTATCTGTAACCTCCCACTCCAACAGTAACAACATGGCTCACACCATCTGCCATCTGTTTAATTGTTCACTTCCAGTACACATTTATAGTGGTATCAAAATGGTTAGTCTGTACTCCAAGGGACACAACTTTATCAACTAGTGTACAGTGCTTATATACAATTTCTTTTGCCTTTGATCTTACAGACCCCATTTATTTCCAAAGTCTGTTATGTCTGTTACTCCCACCCCCTTCAATGAGGTTGTTTCATACATTTGTAATACAGTTAGATCGTTTTGTCATAATATTCATTCCATTCTGGTATTCCCCCACCTCTGAAATGATTTTTTTAAAGGCTTGCATGCATTAAGGTTCATCATGAAACATATCATACAGGATATTTTCTCCACCCTAAAAAAAAAATCCCCTGTGTTTCACCTATTTAATCCTTTCTCCTTCCCTCTGAACCCTGGAAAACATGGATATTTTTACCATCTCTATAGTTTTCCCTTTTCCAGAATGTCATATAACTGGAATCATACAGCCTAGTTTCTTTCACTTAGCAGTATGCATCTGAGAGTCCTCCATGTCTTTTTGCAGTTTGATAGTTTTTTGGGTTTTTTTTAAGATTTTTATTGGGGAATTGGGGGAAGGAGAACAGACACGTTGCTGTCCTTTTGTTCTTCAGTCTAGTTGTGGAGGATGTTGCTTCACTGGCCCACATTGGCACCATCATTGTGCTCTTCCCAGGTGAGGCAGATCAGTTGCCGGCTTCTGGACGGCCGCTCACTGTGGCTGCTGGCCGCTCACGGAGGCTGCTGGCTACACTCGGTAGCCCATGGCAACTCACTGCAGCAGGGGCTGCAGTCTATGCCGTCGCCAGCGACTCATGGCTTGGCAGTCTAGCTACAGGTTGAGCTGTATTTCAGAATCTTAGCTGTAGAGGGCAGTGTCACTGGTCCTCAAATGTGGGATCCGAACCGGGGACCTCTGGCATCCCAAGCCAGCTCTTAACCAACGCACCACTCGGCTGGCCCGCAGTTTGATAGTTTTTGAAATCACTGAATATTCGATGGTGTGGATGTACCAGAGTTTGTTTATCCACTTATCTATTGAAGGACATCTTAGTTGCTCCTATTTTTTGGTGATTATGAATAAAGCTGCCATAAACATTCACTTGCAGGTTTCGTGTGGGCATACGTTTTCATATCACTGGGTGAATACCTAGGAGCACAATTGTTGTAACTTATGGTAAGAAGCCACCAAACTGTCTTCCAAAGTGGCTGTGTCATTTTGCATTCTCATCAACAACAAATGAGATGAATATTACTTTTTAATTGATTGAGGAGAATTAAAAGTGAAAAATTTTGACTTTGCTTGGAAGTTAGTATAGTTCCATCTCATCAGAGGAAAAAAAACAACAACGCACCATCATATGAGTGTTTACAATGTTTCAGACACTTTGATAATGCTAAAAATACAAAGACGGTGCAGGGTTCAAATGCTAGGGTATCTATGGAGACCAGGAAGATAATAAATGAATAAAATACCACATGTATGAGAGAAATAGGGAGTGATTGAGTCTGTGGCAAAGCAGAGTATAAGTCTAGCAGTGCTACCTGGCTGTAGCTACTTGTTGCCACATGGGAACTTGGGCCCAGTGCTTCTAAATATTCTAAATTTTCAAGAGAATTTGGAAATCTGGATTTTCATATAAACTCTCCCACTTTGTTTGATATACCATGAGTTCCATATATTTATAATATTACTTTTAGAACTTTGATTTATGTTTGCACCAGTAAAACCATCATCACAGTCAAGACATCCATCACTCCAATGAGTTTCTTCCTTCCTCTTGGGAAGGTCTGCCCCCTGTTCCTCCCTGCCTCCCCTCCCAAGTCACCCTTTGATCTCCTTTCTGTCCATCTACAGTAGTTGACATTTGCTGTAGTTTTATATAAATGGAATCATACTTTCACTCAACATAATTATTTTGAGACTTTTCCATGTTGTGAGATCAATAGTTCACTCATTTTTATAGCTGCATAGTATTCCATTGCATGGCTATACCACACTCTGTTGTTTCTTAGGACTTCTATCTCTGCTTACATTACCTTTCTGTTCTTGCATAATGTCTACTTGATCCATTGGAGCCCTTAGCATAGTAATCATGTTCGGTTCACATTTTCAGTCTGATAATTCCAACATCTCTGCCATTTCTGGTACTGATGCTTGTTCTGTCTCTTCAAATTGTGGGGTTTTTTTTTGTGTGTGTCTTTTGATTTGGCTTGCAAATTTTTCTTGATAGTTGGCCATGATATATCCAGTAAAAGGGACAGCTGTAAATAGACCTTTGGTAATGCAGTGATGAGGTGTGGGGGAGGGAAAGCCTTATAGTCCTATGATCAGGTCTCAGTCTTTTAGTGAATCTATGCCTCTGACTGTGAACTTCACAAGTGTCTCCTTAGGCAGGAGGGGAGGACTACAGTTCACTGACATTGGGTATTTTCCTTCTATGTGGAAAGCTAGAGCTGACTGGGTTGGGTATTTCCCTTCCCCCAGGTCATTTAGGCTCTGAGAAAACCCCAGCAGCTTAGGCTCTGGTTAAGTAATTTCTCCTGAGGGCAAACCTTGATAAGAACAGAACGCTGTGGCATATTTTGAAATGGTTCTTCCCCCCCCCCCTCCCCTGCTGGATGCCTGAGGAGATATTTTTTCCGATATTTACTTTGAGAACCAGTAGAGTTCAATATGGTCAGCCTAATTTATAATTTTAACTATTCTAGTGCCTATGGAGTGGTATCTTATTGTGGTTTTAATTTGCATTTTCCTAATCATTAATGATATTGAGCACCTTTTTGTATGTTCATTTGCCTTCCATATATTTTTTTTTCTGGTAAAGTGTCTGTTCAAAACTTCTGTCCATTCTTTTATTGAATTATATTTTTTATTATTTTTTGAACAGTTTTAAGAATATAGAGTCTGGATGCAAGTTTTTTGTCAGATGTATGTTTTGTAAATATTTTTTTTACTGTCTGGTGGTGGTTCTTTTCATTTTCTTAACAGGATCTTTGGAACAGCGGATTGATTAGTGCCCAGACCTTAATTTATAAAGGCAATTGAGTGACAACACAGAGAAGTCAATGCCATTGAAAGACAAGTTTAATGGTACTCAGTTTCCTTAGAAATGAGAGACATAGCATACCATGCAGGACCACAGGAGGAGCACCTATGTAGGTCAGTGGGCAGAAAGGAATGAGGGGTAGCGATAGGCCACAGCCTTAACTGGGGTTTCTGTGGGAAAGACAAGGAATAGCAAATAGCTTAGCATTGACTATTTTGAATAGTTTCAGCAGGCTTTTGGGCATAGGGGCTGTCCCTAGTTACCTGGTACCTGGCCCTAGGTTGATTTAGGGCAGGGGAGGTATTGGTTTGGTATTAGACAAAGGAGGTGGTTGGGGGTATGGACTCGGGATTGAATAGATTGTATGTGAAAGGTGGGCTCACTGACAAGCTGTTTAACTGTCTCTAGGAATTGGCTAGCCCTGGGAGGGATAGTCTCTCTCCAGCCAACAAGGCTCCCCAAAGATGTCAAGACATCATAAAATATAGAAAATAAAAAATATGATCAGTATACAGATTTTAGGTGAAGTTCCATTTATCAATTATTTTTATTTTATGTATGCACTTATTGTTGTAAATATGAAAACTTTGCCTAATCCAATGTCACAGAGATATTCTCCTATGTTTTCTTCTAGAAGTTTTATAGCTTTAGGTTTTACATTTTAAATTTATGATCCATTAT
>NW_017731975.1:494801-500735 GCF_001890085.2 Hipposideros armiger | reverse complement strand
TGGCTCAGCTTAAAAAAAAAAAAAAAAAAGAGTGATGTCAAGGAAGATGATGGAGTAGGAAGTGCCAGAAACCTGTCTCTACCCAGACAACAATAGTACTCGCAGAAACTGTGTGAAGTAAATACAGTAATACCTTGGTTTGTGAGCATAATTCGTTCCGGAAACAAACTACTTGTATTGAAAGACATCACTCATTTACCACATTAAAATGTATTAGAAATGTTTGCTCATCTTGCAGAACACTCACAAACCACATAACTCACAATCCAAGGTTTTACTGTATTTTGGAACTCTAGAGTTTATTTGAATACATACCTACAACTTCCAGGGGATAGCTTGTAATAGGTTGAAAGTGAAAGGATGAAAAATATATTCCATATAAATAGTAACCAAAAAAGCTGGAGTGGTTATACATACTAATATCAGACAAAATATAATAAATCTTAAATCTAAAAAATTCAAGGGATAAAGAAAGATATATATATGTATTAATAAAAGTTTTAATATAGCAATATGCTATAACAATTATAAACACACACTCTCAAAAATATGAATGAAAAAATTAACCAAATTGGAGAATTAGACATTTCTACAATAATAATTGGCGACTTTAACCCTCCACTTTCAATAATGATAAATCAACCAGGCATAAATAAGCACAGAAATAGAGGACTTGAACTACATAATAAAGCAACTAGATATAACAAACATATGTAGAACACCACACCCAAAATTTTTCTTAAGTGAGCAGGAAATGTTCTCCAGGATAGACCATATTTAAGGCCACAAAACAAGTTTCAATAGATTTAAAAAGATATCATACATAGTATCTTCTCTAATCACAATGAAATAAAGTTAGAAATCAATAACCGAAGGAAAACTAGAAAACATAAATATGTGGAAATTAAACAACACACTCTTAAACAACCAATGGGTCAAATAAGAAATCAAAAGGAAAAATGGAGAATAGTACAGGTGAATAAAAATAATAACACAGCATACACATCTATGGGATGCAGTGAAGTTTATGCTTACAGGGAAATTTATATCTGTAAATGCCTATTTTAAAAAAGAAAAAAGATCTCAAATCAATAGCCTAACCTTATACCTTACAGAACTAGAAAAAGAAGACCAAATTAAACCCAAATCTAGCGCCATGAAGAAATAATTAAAAAAATATAGGGTAGAGATAAACAAATAGAAAGACAATACAGAAAAGCAATAAAACCAAACATTGGTTCTTAGAAAAGATCAATAAAATTTACAAACTTTTAGCTAGACTGACAATGAAAAAAAAGAAGGCACAAATAATCAATATCAGAAATGAAACTGGGAACATTACTACTGACTTCATGAAGACAAAAAAGATTACATGAATAATTATATGCCAACAAATTATATAATGTAGAAGAAATGAATAAATTCCTTGAAACATACAAATTAACTAAACTGACTCAAGAAGAAATAGCAAATCTCATCAGAAGTGTAATAAAGAGAATTAATCAGTAATCAAAAAAGCGCCCCACCTAAGAAAAGTCCTGGACCAGATGCTTCACTAGTGAATTCTACCAAACATTTAAAGATAAAATCAATTCTCAGACTCCTCCAAAAAATTGAAGAGAATACATCCTAACTTATTCTGTGAGGCTAGCATTACTCTGATACAAAAGCCAGATAAAGACATAAGAAAAGAAAATTAAACCCATGTTCATTATGAATACAGATGTAAAAATTCTTAACAAAATATTAGCAAAATGAATCCAACAGCATATAAAACGGGTTATTCACCATGAACAAGTGGGATTTGTCCCAGGAATACAAGGGCGGTTTGATACAATTAATAAAACACAATTAATAGGAAGAAGAAAAAATATCCATATGATCATCTCAACTGATGCAAAAAAGGGATTTGAGAAAATTCAACACCGTTTCATGACAAAAGCTCTCAGAAAATTAGTAATAGAAAGACAATGCCTCAACCTGATAAATGACATTTATGATTAACCCCCAGCTAACATGATATTCAGTGGTGAAAGACTGAAACCTTTCCCCCTAATATCAGCAACATGATGAGGATGCCTACTTTCCCTGTTGCCATTCAACATTGTACTGGAAGTTCTAGCCAGAGCTATTAGAAAGAAAAAAACATAAAAGGCATCCAAACTTGAAATGAAAAGGTAAAACTACTCCTGTTTGCAGATGTATAATAAATCCCAAGAAATCCACTGGAGCTAATAAATAAATTCAACAACAGGGCCAGCCGAGTGGCCCGTTGGTTAAGAGTTGGCTTGGGACGCCAGGGGGCCCCAGTTTGGATCCCACATATGAGGGCCAGTGATACTGCCCTCTACAGCTAAGATGCTGAACAACAGCTCAACCTGGAGCTGGGCTGCCGTGAGTCGCTGGTGACGGCGTAGGCTGCAGTCCCTGCTGCAGTGGGTTGCCATGGGCTACAGTGTATAGCCAGCAGCAAGCATGAGTGGCCAGCAGCCGCAGTGAGCAGCCGTCCAGAAGCCGGTGACTGATCTGCCTCACTAGGGAAGAGCGCAATGATGGTGCCAACTTGGGCCAGTGAAGCAACGTCCTCCACAACTAGACTGAAGAATAAAAGGACAGCAACNTCAATATGGTCAGCCTAATTTATAATTTTAACTATTCTAGTGCCTATGGAGTGGTATCTTATTGTGGTTTTAATTTGCATTTTCCTAATCATTAATGATATTGAGCACCTTTTTGTATGTTCATTTGCCTTCCATATATTTTTTTTTCTGGTAAAGTGTCTGTTCAAAACTTCTGTCCATTCTTTTATTGAATTATATTTTTTATTATTTTTTGAACAGTTTTAAGAATATAGAGTCTGGATGCAAGTTTTTTGTCAGATGTATGTTTTGTAAATATTTTTTTTACTGTCTGGTGGTGGTTCTTTTCATTTTCTTAACAGGATCTTTGGAACAGCGGATTGATTAGTGCCCAGACCTTAATTTATAAAGGCAATTGAGTGACAACACAGAGAAGTCAATGCCATTGAAAGACAAGTTTAATGGTACTCAGTTTCCTTAGAAATGAGAGACATAGCATACCATGCAGGACCACAGGAGGAGCACCTATGTAGGTCAGTGGGCAGAAAGGAATGAGGGGTAGCGATAGGCCACAGCCTTAACTGGGGTTTCTGTGGGAAAGACAAGGAATAGCAAATAGCTTAGCATTGACTATTTTGAATAGTTTCAGCAGGCTTTTGGGCATAGGGGCTGTCCCTAGTTACCTGGTACCTGGCCCTAGGTTGATTTAGGGCAGGGGAGGTATTGGTTTGGTATTAGACAAAGGAGGTGGTTGGGGGTATGGACTCGGGATTGAATAGATTGTATGTGAAAGGTGGGCTCACTGACAAGCTGTTTAACTGTCTCTAGGAATTGGCTAGCCCTGGGAGGGATAGTCTCTCTCCAGCCAACAAGGCTCCCCAAAGATGTCAAGACATCATAAAATATAGAAAATAAAAAATATGATCAGTATACAGATTTTAGGTGAAGTTCCATTTATCAATTATTTTTCTTTTATGTATGCACTTATTGTTGTAAATATGAAAACTTTGCCTAATCCAATGTCACAGAGATATTCTCCTATGTTTTCTTCTAGAAGTTTTATAGCTTTAGGTTTTACATTTTAAATTTATGATCCATTATGAGTTAACTTTTTTATATGCTTTAGATAAGTATCAAAGATTTTTTTTTTTTGCATATGGATATATAATTGTTTCAGCATCATTTGTTGAAAAGGCTATCGTTTCTTGACTGAACTGTGTTTGCAACTTAGTCAAAATTTAATTGTCTGTAGATAACATGGGTCTATTCCTAGACTCTATTCTGTCTTATTGATCTGTTTTTCTATCTTTGTATTAGTACTACATTGTCTTATTTGATGTAGGCTATGTCTTGAAATTATTTAGTTTTAGTCCTCCAAATGTACTCTTAGTTTTCAAAATTGGCTCCTTGAAAGGATAACATTGATAAACTTCAAGTTAGACTGATAAGGAAAATGGAGGAGATGCAAAAGTACCAATAACCAGGGTGACTGGTTAGCTCAGTTGGTTAGAGCATGGTTCTGATAACACCTAGGTTGCTGGTTTGATCCCCCCATGGGCCACTGTGAGCTGCGCCCTCCCTAAGTCAACTATGCCATTGTAGCATGAAAGCAATGTGTAACCAATGACCATGGCTGTTCCCCAATAAAATTTTTTTAAAAAGTACCAATATCAGGTGTGAGAGTGCTGATTCTACAGATAATAAATTAGACCAGATAGATGAAATGGACAAATTCCTTAAAAGACACAAACTATCAAAACTTATTCAAGAAGAAATAGTTAACTTGAATAGCTCTCTAACAATGACATTTAATATGTAATTAAAATTCTTCTCAAAAACATAACTCAGACTTGTTTTGGCTATTATTTTGCCTATTCTAGGACCTTTGCATTTTCATATGAAATTTTGAGTTGTTCACCAATTTCAACCAAAAATGGTGAAATTTTGATTGGGGTTTCATTGATTCTATAGACCCATTTGGGGAGAAATCACATCATAACAATATTGAGTCTTCTTACCTGGGGACAGGTATATCTCTTCATTTATTTAGGTGTTCTTTATTCTCTCTCATCAACATTTTATAGTATTTAGTGTATAGATCTTGCATATCTTTTGTCAGATTCTCCCTAAGTATTTTAATAATTTTGATGATATTGTAAATGGTATTTAACATTTTTCTTTCCAAGTTGGTTGCCTTTTATTTCTTTTTTTTGCCTTATTGCACTGGCTGGAATCATTTATATGATGATGAATAGAAGTGGTGAGAGTGGAAATCTTTGCCTTTTGATTGTAGGTGTAAAGTGTTTTTAGTCTTTCACCATTAAGTTTGGTATTAACTATAGGTTTTTTTTTGTTTTTTTTTTAGGTGCCCTTTATCAGGCTCCTTTTAAACCTAGTGTTTTAAGAGGTTTTTTTCTTTTTTCTTTTCTTTTTTTTTAATTGATGTTGGATTTTGACATATGCTTTTTCTGTGTCTATTGAGATCATCATATGATTTTTATGTTTTATTTTGTAAATGTGGCAAATTGAGTAGATTGTGTTTTGAATTTTAAAAACCTTAGTTGGTCATGATGTGTTATTATTTTTATATGTTATTGACATTAGTGAAACTTATATTAGAATTTTGCATCTATGTTCATGAAGAATATTGGTCTGTAAATATCTTGTAATGTTTTTGTCTGGCTTTGGTCTTAGGGTTATGTGGCCTCATAGAATGCATTGGAAGTATTCCCGTCGCTTCCATTTTCTGGAACAGTTTATGTAGAACTGGTATTATTTCTTTCTTAAATATTTGGTAGAATTAACCAGTACAGTCATTTGGGCTTGAAGTTTTTTATTTTTATTGATTTTGTGAGAGGGTTTTTAATTACAAATTAAATTTCTTTGTTAGACATGTAACTGTTGAGGTTAGCTATTTCTTTTTGAGTAATTTTTGATATTTTCTGTGTTTCAAAAATTTACCTACTTAATCCCAGTTGCCAAATTTAATGTGTGTAGAATCAACTCTTTCACACTTGATATTGGTATTTTTGTATTTCTTCCATTTTTTCTCCCTGATCAGTCTGGTAGAGTTTTATCATTTTTACTGGTTCTCTCAAAGAACCAGCTTTTGGTTTATTAATTCATTGCAGTGTTTTTATTTCATTGTTTTCTGCTTTGATCTTTACTTTGTTCTGCCTACTTTAGATTTAACATGCCTTTCTTTTTCTAGTTTCTTAAGGTAGAAGCTAAGGTCATTGATTTGAGACATTTTTCTTTTATTTAATATTTTTAAATATTTTTTAATATTTAATATTAAATATATATATATATATATAGGTATTTAGTGATAGAAATTTCCCTTTAAGAGAGATGT
>NW_017731975.1:485213-490276 GCF_001890085.2 Hipposideros armiger | reverse complement strand
TCTAGTTGTGAGGATGTTGCTTCACTGGCCCATGTTGGTATTATCATTGCGCTCTTCCCAGCTGAGGCAGTCACTTGCCAGCCATTGGACGGCTGCTCACGGCGGCTCACGGCAGCTCATAAAAGCTCACTCCAGGTGTTGGCCAATGCCACTGCAGCCTATGCCTTTCCTGGCGACTCACGGCAGCCCAGCTCCAGGTTGAGCTGTTGTTCACCATCTTAGCTGTGGAGGGCACAGCATCACTGGTCCTCATGTGGGATCTGAACCGGGGCCCTGCTGCTCACAGCTGGCGTCCCAAGCCAACTCCCAACCAATGCGCCACTCGGCCGGCCTTATCTCCTTATCTCCTTTTTTGAGTTATAGCTATAATTTATTGTTTTGTTATTTTAGTATGTGCTCTAGGGTTTATATTAAGCATCTCTAATTTATCACAGTCTGTCTTCAATTGCTACTATACTACTTTGTGTACTTACATGGTATCATTTCATTCTTCTTCTTTTGGCCTTTTACTATTGTCGTCATACATTTTAATCATGCATACATTATAAACCCATAATACAGTGTCATAATTTTTATTTAAACAATTAATTACCTTCAAAGGTGTTTAGTAATAGAAAATAATAGTAATAGAAAAAACTCTTACATATCAACACACAGTTTATATGTAATGTACCATTACATATGAAATGTACCATTTCTGATGCTCTTGATTCCTCTGTGGAGATCCATATTTTCATGTAGTTTCTCTTTCCTCTGTCTGAACAACTTCCTTTAACATTTCTTGTAGTGTGGGTCTTCTAATGATGAATTTTTTCACCTTGAGAATGTTTGAAAAAAATCTATATTTCACCTTGGTTTTTGATTGAAATTTTTTGCGGATATAGATGTCTAAGTGGACAATATTTTTCTTCTAGTTCTTGAAAGAGTTTGTTGTGCTTTCTTTTTACCTGTATTGTTTCCAAAGAGAAACCTGTTATCTTTTTATTTTAGAATAGTTTTAGATTTACAGAAAAATTGCAGTACGGTACAGTGAATTCTCATATACTCTATCGTCAGTTTTTCCTATTATTAACATCTATTATTAGTATTTTACATAATTAATGAACCAATATTGACCAAAATCTATATTCATTTTGCATTTTCTTAGTTTTTACACAATGTTGTTTTTCTGTTCCAGGAAGTCATCCAGGAGACCTCATTATGTTTGTCATGTTTCCTTAGTCTCCTCTTGAGTGTTACAATTTCTCAGGTTTTTCTTGCTTTAGATGACCATGTCAGTTTTAGTTAGTTAGAAATTTGATAGAATGTCCCACAATTAAGATTTGTATAATGTTTTTCTCATGGTTAGACTAGGGTTGTGTGTTCTTGGGAGGAATACCACAGAAGTTGTTCATTTTAGAGTCACATCATGTCAAGGATAAATATTATCAGTATGACTTCCTGTTCATATTAACCTTGATCACCTGGTTGAGGTATGAGGTAGGATTTTTAGGTTTCTCCACTGTAAAGTTGCCCCCCCCTTTAACATTGTATACTTTGAAAGGAAGTCATCATGCACAGCATACATTTAAGGAATGGGGACTTACGTTCCATCCCCTTGAGATCAGAGTACTTTTTAAATTAGTTAGACTTCTGTGATTTTTCTATTACCTCCCATTTATTTATTCAATTATTCATCGATATCAGTATGGACTCATGGATATTAATTTCATATTTTGGATTATAACCCAATGCTACTTAATTTATTTTGTTGCTCAAAATTTCAGAAAAAAATAGTTTTGTTAGCCAGTATTTTTTTTCAAAATATGTTTTCTCCTTAGTTCTTCTTTAGGGATTCCCATAACATGTATGTTAATAGAATTAAACTTGTGTGGCTGATGCTCTTTCACTTTTTACCTCTCTGTTTCTTTTTGTATCATTTTTATTGCTATATCTTTAAGTTCTCTAGTATTTTTTCTGCAATGTCTGATCTGCCATTCATCTCATACAACATATTTTACAATCTCTGATAGTGTATTGGATTGTTGGAAAAGTCATGATGCATTTTTGCAACGAAAAACAGAAAAAAATGCATCATGACTTTTCTGACAACCCAATAATTTTAATCTCCAAACATTACATTTGTGTCTTTTTTGTAGCTTCCATGTCTGTGGAATACTGTTATATGGATATATGGAATACTATTATATTTTATGTTTGTTTTAATGTTCTTGGATACTAAATTCTAACATCTATGTCAGTTCTGGATTGGTTTTTATTGATTGGTTTCTCTTCTCATAACGCATCATATTTTTGGTATCTTTGCATGTGTGGTAATTAAAAAAAATGTTTTTTTTTATTGGAGAGTTGGGGGGATGGGAACAGCGCTGGGGAATTGGGGGAAGGGGAACAGACAAGTTGCTGTCCTTTTGTTCTTCAGTCTAGTTGTGGAGGACNCCAGAAGCCGGTGACTGATCTGCCTCACTAGGGAAGAGCGCAATGATGGTGCCAACTTGGGCCAGTGAAGCAACGTCCTCCACAACTAGACTGAAAAAAAAAAAAAAAAAGAATACGTAAAACTCAACAAAGAGACAAACAACCCAGTTTACAAAGGGCTTGGATATACATTTCTCCAAAGAAGATATGCAAATGGCCAATAAGCACATGAAAAGATGTTCAACATCATTAGTCATTAGTGAAATGAAAACCACAATGAGATACTACCTCACACCATTAAGATGGCTACTATAAACAAACAAACAAACAAAGTGTTGGCTAGGATATGGAGGAATTGGAATCACTGTGCACTGTTACTTTGAATGGGTCACGTTTCCCTGTATGTCTGCCTTGTGATCTTTTGTTGAAATGTGAGCATTTGAAAAAAGAACCACTTCTTCCAGTCTTTGCAGACTGACTCCATGCAAGGGAAGACCTTTACTAATCAGCCAGGTTTGAAGGTTCACATTTCTCTCAGACCTTTTCTGGGAATGCATTTCTCCTGGGTCTGCCGTGGCGTGTGCTTCCCCCCCCCCCCCCCCCCCCCAGTTTCCTCATATATATCACTGCTTTCAAATGTCTTAATTTCCTATGAGTCTTAACATTTGTTTCTTTTCAGGGCCTTAGTTCTATTGTATTGCTCTTCCTGTAATCTCTTATTTCCAGGTGGCTGTGGATCTGCAATCTCCTTGTAGCTCTCATTAGCTGCCACACCTGCCACTACTTTTGATGGGCTCCATCTGCTATTTAAACTGTGCCATTGTTTCCATCAGTGCTCTAAATCAGGGGAGGCAGAAACCAGTTTCATGGACCGCTCCCAGACAAGCCAGTAACTTGCAAGTAAGTTCTACCCTTTTCTTCTTTTATGAAGTTGGGGACCAGGAATTGAAGGAGTTCTACTTGATTGTGCCATACCAGGGGAGTGTTGGCAACCGCAAGGAAAAATGCTACAAAATTCCCTACCCATTTGAGTGTGGCTTTTTCTTGGTTAGGCATTCGCTGGGTTGATACATCTTCTTAACTAGTTTCTAGAGTTCTTACAAAGCTACTTTGGTCTTTATGTTATTGTTTATTTGGTGTTTCATGGGGCATGAGGGCCTGGAGCTCCCTAGTCCTTCATCTTGCTCACCTATCTTTCAGTTTGTTCCTTTTTATCACTGGTTCAGGGGTCGGCAAACTTTTGAGACAGAAGAGCCAATCCTGTCCCTCAAAGTTTTGCAAGACCTATCAAACAAATGAAATCACCATTAGGTGAATAGTATCCTTTAAAAATTTTATAAATGAATCTATGATAGTTTTATTTTCATTTTCAATTTTACTTCAGAGCCACATGTACGTACCCAAAGAGCCGCATGTGGCTCACGAGCCGCAGTTTGCTGACCCCTGGTATAGATGTACCATGGTTTGTGTAGCCATTCATCCATGAAAGATTGGCTTGTTTCCAGTTATTGGCTATCATGAATGAAGCTGCTATGAACATGCACATACATGTTTTTATTTTCTGGGATATATGCAACAGATTTTGATGCATTGTATTTTCATTTTCATTCAGTTTAAAATACATTCTAATTTCCCTTTTGATTTATTCGATGGCATGTGAGTTATTTAGAAATGCATTATCTAATTTCCAAACATTTGGAAAATCTCCAGGGATAATTCTGTAATGATTTCTAATTTAATTCCATTGTGGTTAGAGAACATACTTTATATAAATTGAATCCTTTTGGATTTATTGAGACTTGTTCTGTGGCCTGGAAGATGGTCTGCTTGGAAAATGTTTCCTGTGCACTTAATAAGAATGCGTTTCTGCTATTATTCAGTGTATTTATCTAAAATGTCTATTAAAGCAAATTTTCATAATCTTCAAGTTTCCATATACTTGCTGATTTTCTATATACTTGTTTTCACTTTCTTTTAATTAGT
This sequence comes from Hipposideros armiger, assembly GCF_001890085.2. NCBI lineage: Eukaryota > Metazoa > Chordata > Mammalia > Chiroptera > Hipposideridae > Hipposideros > Hipposideros armiger. The sequence continues at coordinate 485,878 of NW_017731975.1, read as the reverse complement.
GCTTACATAGTATATTTTCCCCATCATTTTTAATTTAAATTGCATTTCATATAGGCAGCATATAGTTGAGCCATTTAGAAAAATCCATTCAGTTAAGAAGTACAATTTGCCAGTTATAAAAATAGTCATGGGGATGTAAAGAACACCATAGGGATTGTAGTCAATAATATTGTAATAACTATGTTGGTGTCAGATGGGTACTAAATTTATTGGGGTGATCACTTTGTAAAGTATATAAATGTCTAATCACCATGTTGTACACTTGAAACTAATGTAATATTGTACGTCAACTGTAATTGAAAAAACTTGACAAAACAAAACAAAACATAAAAGTCCATTCAGACATTATGTGTTTGTTTGTTTATTTATTTATTTATTTTTTTAAGGATTCTATTGGGGAATCGGGGAAGGGGAACAGCCAAGTTGTTGTCCTTCAACCCTAGCTTTTAATTCAGGTGTTTAGACCATTTACATTCAATGTGATTGTGGGTATGTTTACGTCTATCATTTTGCTATATGTTTTGTTTGCCCTATCTGTTCTTTGTTCCCCCTTTCCTCTCTTCTTCTGCCTTTTTTTGGATTATTTGAATATTTTTTACAATTTACTTTTATCTCCTTTTTTTTTTTTTAAAGATTTTTTTTGGGGAATTGTGGGATGGGAACAG
>NW_017731975.1:460219-482478 GCF_001890085.2 Hipposideros armiger | reverse complement strand
GATCCGAACCGGGGCCCTCTGGCATCCCAAACCAGTTCTTAACCATTGCGCCACTCGGCCGGCCCTGCATGTGTGGTAATTTTGATTGGATTGCAGACATTATGAATTTTACCTTGTTGAAGGCTGGATATCTTTGTATTCTTACAAATATTCTTAACCCATGTTCTGGCACACAGTTGAGATACTTGAAAATAGTTTGACTCATTTGGTGTCTTGCCTTTAAGAATTCAGTGGTACAACAGCAATGTTTGGTCTAGGGCTAATTATTTCACATTACTGAGGTAAGATCCTTCTGAGTACTCTACCCAACACTGTGAATTATGAGGTTTTCCAATCTGACGGTTGGAAATAGACAATATTCCTGGCCTTATTTGGACACTGGGTACCTTTCCCCCTAATCCTTTGGCTAGTTCTTTCCTTGGCCTCAGGCAGTCTTGTCACAAGCACGTGCTGGTCAGTATTCTGCTGAATACTTAATGGGACTCTGCAGATATCCAGGGTTCTTTCCCTGTGCACCTCTCTCTTTTCTGATATTCTGTCCTGTGAACTCTGACCACCATGGTCAGCTTAGTTTCCTCAATTCAAAGAGTCCTTTGGGCTCTATCCTCCCATGCCGCAGCCTGGAAACTCTCTCAAGGCAATATCCTGAGGCAATGCTAGGACTCCCTCATTTGTTTCCCGTCTTTCAGGGATCAGTGCTCTTCATTACCTGACGTCCACTTTCTTGAAAAATTTTTTTCATATGTGTTGTCGTTTTTGTTTCGTTTGATTTGATTGTTTCAGGCAGGAGGTTAAATCTGGTCTTTGTTACTCTGTCTTGGATAGCAGTGAACATCATTTTGCTCATTTGTTAAATACTTGCACATAATACAGAATTTAAAAAGATATACTGCAAGCAAACAAAAAACATCTGGGGTTGCATTTAGCCCTTAGGTCATCAGTTTGTGATCTCTGAGGGAGAAGATCACATGGACAGGCAAAAATGGCACTTTGCAGACAGTATAGTGAGAGCTATGACAGAAGTTCCTATGCGAGCTCAAAGGAGAGGCTCTTCACCCAAGCTGGGTATTGAATTCATCCTTCTTGGAGGAAATGACACTTGAGTGAGCCTTGAAGACTCACAGATATTATCCAATAAAGAAGGCATGGTAGCGGGAGAGGCTGGTTCAGGTCAGAGGTCCACTATGAATAAAAGCATATTAGTGTGGAATCTCATGACAGAAGATGGGAACCACAAGCAGTTTGATTTTACCAAAGCATAACAGGCGAGGTAGGAAATCATAGAGTGAGACTGGAGAAATAGGCAGCCAGCTCATGAAGAGGCTCATATGTCATGCTAAAGCGTTTATACTTCATATTGTAAGCAAAGATGAACCACTGAAGGTTTTAAGCAGGGGAGTTATATGTCATGTTAGCATCTTACAGAGGTCACAATGGTAGCAGTGTGGAGGGTGGAGTTGAGGTGCAAAGACTGACTTTGGGGAAACCAGTTGGGAAGCCATTACATTAGCCCAGGGAAGAGATAGTGGAGCCTGAACTATGATGTGTGGTCAGGGTTGGACGTTCAGGCAGAGATGTGTGAAATATTTAGGATGTAAAATGTCAGGACATCTTGACTTACTGTGTGTGAGGGAGTGAGGGAATGGGTGTGGATATAAAATAAGTTCCAGGCCTTTGGCTAGAATTACCACATGAAAAATGCTGAAATGAACTGTTAGGAGCTGTTATGGGAGAGGGATAGTTCTGGAGAGTTCAAGAAATGCGGAGCATGACGTGGCTATGAGAGGATTATGTTTGCATGAACTGTCTTTGACCCTTGCTTTTACGCCGTTCCCCTAACCCCCATTCATCCCTTTTGAAGTTAAGTCTGCCATAGTAGTAGGGCAAAACACATGTGGTTATACTACTGGGTTCAGGGAGACTTTGTCCCCAAGTCAGTTTCCTTCTTGAAGAACTCTGATCATTGGTACTTTAATCAGTAGTCTCTGGGGGAGCAGTTTAGGGCTGCCATACTAGATTGTGGAAATTGTCTATGGCTCTATCCTACAGCCACCGTTTATATATCATAGGACAGTGAATGATGCTCTCGGGAATTGGACAGTCTGCACTCTGAGCATATGTGTGTGGTGGTGCATTGCTGTGTCATAGAAACAGCCTATCTTGGACCACTAACACATGGGGGACCTTGGTCAACTCACTTAAATTTTATGACCTTCAGTTTCCGTGTTTGTACTGTGGGTGTGATCTCACAGGGCAGAGTGAAGATGAAACATGTTATAAATTCTAAAAGGGCTAGTTATTATTCATATTCCTATCCTATCTTTTAAATTTATTTGATGATATTGGGGAGATTTGATGACATATTTGCTCCATGGCAAGGGTGGCTACAGACAAAGTAAAAGAGAAGAAGGAACAAATCAAGATTCAGAACTTGAGGACAGACAGAGTGCAACAGATCTTAGTTCTTTTTGTTTGTTGCCTTACTCCCTTTACCCAACCACCTGATTCCTAAATTTCCCTTATGCTTCCTAAGGGGCTTGGGCTTGCTATAAAAATGCGATATAAAGGCTAACCGTGGCTTTCAACCCTGGATGCACATTAGAATCACATGAGGATCTTTAAGAAATACTGATGTATAACAATCACCCCAAGTGATTGTGATATAATTGGTATGGGGTGTGGCCTGAGTATTTGAATATTCTAATGCTTCCATGATTCTAATGTGCATCTGGGAGTCCAGGATTAAAGTTGGTGCTGCGGCAGGGAAGGGTTCTGTTTGTTCTCTTTTTTTTTTGAGATTAGTGTTTGTTATTTAATGAGGCTGGGCTGGAACATGGGTATGAAGATAAGAACGGGGCTGGGAAGATTTCTAAGCTCTGAGCTTTTTGCCTTTAGAGCCTCGTTTTGAGAAAAATACTGAAATGTATTTATGAAATAAATACATAAGTAAAAAGACATTCTATGTTTTCAAGAAGAATGAAATTGGCAGCTATGTCTTTCTGATGTAATGTTGGCCAAGATCATTACTATACTGAAAATTTTGGGGTATAGGAGAAGATAGGAGGTCAATATATGAATAAAACAGTTGCCAGATTCAGAAATAAACATATAGAGCACATTTAAATTTGAATTTAAGGTAAACAAGGGATACATTTTTAGTATAAGTATGTGCCATGCATGATTTGGGACATACATACACTAAAATATTATTTGATATTTATCTTAAATTCAAATGTAACTGGATATCCTGCCTTTTTTGTTTGTTTTTGGTCTGGCAACTCTAGGATAAAACTACTCAGTGAACTTGGGAGAAGAACCTGAAGCAAGTCAGGGTGAGCTGATCAAAAGTTGTATTTTGACTATAATCATAAATGGGTTGTCATTGGCTTAGGTCTTGGGATTGGTTTAGCTTTGAAAGAAAGAACTGAACACTAAGTAGTCCACAAAGCTCTTTTAATAATACGATTTCTTACATTGATATAACACGTATGCTTTTCGAAATTACTTTCACAATGCATTCTCATCCTCCACACTACCAGAAGGTTAGCTCACATTAGCTATAGTCTGACAGAAAAAAACCAAAGGCTAGGGAAAAGAGGGTACTGAGAAGTCCCCAAATGGGTTGGTATTAAATCAAAACTTAGAATCAATTTTTTCCCACTTGAAGCCCATAGTCATCTCTAGATGAGGAGTTGATAGTCTTAGCATAGAGATGCCAAGATTCAGACTGTGTGTGTGTGCCTGTGTGTGTACACAGACAAGTAATTGTGAATGTGTTGACGTTCCTAGCAAGGGAGAAAGGAGTTAATCTGCTTAATATATGTCCAATCCTGTGAGTTTAAACTAGGCTACCCTCTCTAGCCCCATTTCATAGCTGAAGTTGAATCAAAGTCAGTTTTGGACATCACGACTCTGGTGAAGGCGTTTCTCTTGGTCGTGTTCACTTCACTTCTGTTCTTTCTCCCTTTGTTACTGCCTCTCTTTGCCTCCCAGCCTTTGGATTTATCTCCCATATCTGGATCTGTTGTCAGAAAGTGGGCCCTTCTTGGGGCGAAGTCCAGGTCTCCTTGGCAACTCGAGCAAAGAATTGAACGAGATGCCGGAGTAAAGTACTGAAAAAGTAGTTTATTTGAAAAGATAGTACATTTCAAAGAGTAGAAGTAGTCCCAAGCAGTAGAGAATGGCTCAAGGACCCATTATTAGAAGAGAAATTACATTCCAAAGAGTTTGGAGTAGGCCACGCACAAAGGCGAGGCTCAAAAGGCTCGAAAAGGAAGAAGCAGTCAAAAGAACAGGGCATCCAAAAAAGGGGGGGAAAAAAAGAGAAAAAGAGTGAATTTCCCAGGACTTGGGGTTTTTATCCCTTCTTTAGAATGGGCTGTTCCCCTAAGGGCATGGGACCACTTGATTGGCACCTGTGATTGACAAGAGGTACTGCCAAAGTACGAATGACTGGTCTGATCTAGTTGGGTATTTTGCACCCATTTGTTTCAGGGGTAGATAGTTACAATGAAAAGAAGTTTTGGGTTGAGAGGGGAGGTCACCGGGCGGTCACATTCTGTGGAACATGCAGAAATGCAGAGACCCAATGCCTGCCTCTAACTGCCTGCCTAGTTTTCCCCTTGAGAGACGTGATCCCCATAAAATCTCTATGGGAAGCTGAGGGACAGGAGGTCTCTTTGGTATCTGCTTCCTGCTGGGCAGGGGTGTAGAGTTGTCTCTGCCTATTGGGGGATTCACGGAACTCTCACCCTAGCTGATCTCAGATGAGAGGAAGGGGTCTCGAGATCCGCCTGGAAGGCCGCGTTGGCTTTAGTTGCAACTGGCAATCTTGTTCGGGTGTCCTCTGTATCCCCAAGGTCCCTGAATGAGGAGAAATAGAAATTAATAAATCTGTTAGCTCTCATGAAGCCTATGGCCATTCAGCCTGTTACTCAGGTGGCATCAGTTGTCTGGGCCCAGAATGGGTTTGGCATTTAGCTTACTGGCCTGGGGGGATATTAGGAAGTCACAGGCTTTCAAGTAGTTATCTGAATCAGAGGTAGGAGACTTCTATTGTTTAGGATTCAGAAACTGATTTACAAAGCAATCAAGAAGCAGGGGGATAGGAGAATTCTAGGATTCAGGCTAGGAGCAATCTTTAGCCTAGGATTCACAGACTGATGAGAAGAGTAATCAAAGCCAGGGGCTAAGAAACTAGGGAGGAGACTTAATGTTCCTATACTTAACATTTCTATAGGAAGGAAAACTTAAAAGTCTTTGTGGGGGGGAGGGGAACACTCTCTTGGCTGGTAACAGATCCACAAAGACAGATTTCAGGTTCTCAGGTTTCGTAACCATCATTCTCTAGATGCAGCTTGACTTGCTCTCACCCTCCACTACTTCCTGTTTCTACCATCTTAACTGAGCTCCAGCCCCCAGGACTGGACCCCAGCCTGCTGTTGACTTGGTGAGCTGACATTCTCCTCAGGGTTTGGACTTTTCAAAGAAGCAGGTGGGTAGTAATTTTGATCTGTGATGGGGTGCTTTGGCAGCAGCTGATTAGCTAGAGATCCTCTGCAAACTGGTCTGATGGAGATTTCTGAGACTTGTGCCGTGTTGTTAGTCTACCCACCTCTTAGCCTGGAGTGCTGTGACACAGTCCACACCCATGAAGGCAGGAGACTTCAAGGTGACTGGCTCTAAGTGTTGATTTAACCTAGGGTCGTGAACATGTGACCCCTGAAAGTTTACCCTTAAGCTGCCAGCAAATGTTTATTCAATACTTTTATTAATTTGTTTTCCTTCTGTTTCTCTCTTGTTCTCTTTCTTTGCCTTCTCTTTACCCCCATTTCTCTCTTTGCCTCTCTCTTGGCCTTTCTCAATTCAATCTTGAGCCATTTGAATGGAAATCAGAAACATACTACAGTACGGACAGTACAGCTTCCATCCAGTAACATTTTTTTACTTTTTCTCATTTCATATCCATTGTGCCCCAAACCCAGTACTAAACCAAACTTAGAGATGTACCTATAGCAATGCATTTTTATCACTTGCTTTGAGCTAAGGATGGAATAAAGTGGCTGTTTGAATTGGAATTTTTTAGGGATATATATATATATATATATATATGTATATATATACATATATATATATGTATATATGGCAAATAGGGGTTATGAAGTGATCATTTGTATACTAGTCAAAGAAATTCTCTGTGTTGACCTCCAAATCTGAAAAGTTTAGGAGAAAATGATACATGGGTGCCCAAATTCTCTTAGTACCAAGTAACTTCAGAGTTGGAAAGGGCATTGTAGACTCTGAGATATTGACTTAGGTAGAGTCAGGACAAAATTCAAAGCCCCTGGGATTTATGATAATCTGCTGTTATAATATGCTTCCTTTTGTTTCCTTAGTTTTTCATTTCACTCCATGAAGCGGAGAAGCTTCAGAATAATGTGGTGGGGTTCGATAGGTGGGACTATCCCAGCTGAGAGTCTAGGTCTTCATCCCTTTAGAATAGGCTTGATTCTCCACTATAAGGCAAATTCCAAATTTTTTGGCTTAACCTTTTAAGATCCCCCCAAAAGGTGATCTCTACCTGCTTTTCCATCTTTACTCCTGATTAGTGTTACCTGCTTACCCAAACTGTTTCCCTTGCTGCACACTGAATACTCTTCATGCTTTGCTTCCTCTGGGTCTAACTTTGTTTCTAGAATGGGCTTCTCCCTCTATGCTATTTATATCCCACACCACCTCAAGGCCTAACTCAGATGTCATCTTAATGAAACTTTTCTGACATCCTCTGATCTCCTAGGCCATTTTTGTCTGCCCCATTCTTTGAAGATTTACTATATGCCAAGAATGATATTCAAGATAGTGGGCACTAGGGGGCTGGTTATGAGTTGGTTATGAGTTGGCTTGAGAGTGCAAGTTCTGAGCAGCAGGGCCGTGAGTTTGGATCCCACATGGGCCAGTGACGCTGCGTCCTCTACAGCTAAGATGGTGAACAACAGCTCGACCTGGAGCTGGGCTGCCGTGAGCTGCTGGTGGTGGCATAGGGTGCAGTGGGCTGCCATAAGCTACTGTGAATGGCTGGCAGCCAGTGTGAGCTGCCATCCAATGGCTGGCGACCGATCTGCCTCAGCTCGGAAGAGCACAATGATCACAATACCAATATGGGCCAGTGAAGCGACGTCCTCCACAACTAGACAGAAGAACAAAAAGACAGTAACTTGTCTGTTCCCCTTCCCTGATTCCCCAACACTGTTCGCTTCCCCAATTCCCCAATAAAGTCTTTAAAAAAAAAAGATAGTGGGCACTAACTGATCAAAATGGCACCAGCACAGGGTTGTGAAGAGCCTCCCTCCCTTTGATTGCTAGATGATGAGGTCTTTGGGGGTATGGAGGATGGGACAGAGTGGCTAGAGTAGCAGAAGCACAAAGGTGGGAGGGCTTTGGAACAGATAACATTTAACACCCAGAATAAAGGTATTTCAAAAATGTATGAGTCAGCCTAGACATAACAGTGTGTACCAGATGAATGTCATTTCTCCAGATTATCTGATCCTATCTTTATGTGTATGTTTTATATAGCTTTAGAACTAAACATTTATTTCAGAAATCATTCAGTCCAGGGGTTCTTAGCCTAGGGTCTGTACAATAGACTCTAAGGGAGTTGATAACTTTCATCAGATTTTCAAAGGCACATGTAACGCAGGAAAGGTTAGGAAACACTGCTCCAACACTCCCATTTACAGATCAAGAGACTATTGCCAACTGAGGTTGAGCATGAGTGCTCTGTATGCAATAGTTTTCAGGGGAGCATTTGCTGCCTGCAGTCTAATTTAAGTTCCCTTACTGAGAGCATTGTTATTATTAACCTTATTAAAGGTGTTCCGTGACACCATGTTGATTGTCCACACCTTTTCTTCTGTAGGGAACCCATGGAGCTTGCCTGCTAGGTCAGGGTTCTTGGTTGGGTGGGAATGGGGAGCTGGTGGAGGCACTAGCTCTTCCCTAAAGCAATAGGCGATGGTTACACTGAAGTGGTATGTAGCCCATGCAGTCTATTGGGGAGATGCACTCAGAAGCGTCTACAATGGATTGTCAGGCCATGGGAGGGGTTGAAAGCAGATATTAATAATTATATATTATCTATTATATTAATAGAGCTTTTACTATCAAATAGGTACTTTGCATATATTAAGCTATTTAACCTTTGTGACAACCTGATGAGGTAGGAACCGCCCTCTCCCCTCTTAACAGATGAAGAACTCGAGGCTCAGAGGGGATACGTAACTTGCCCAAATGTACACAATGACAAGAACTAGGATTGGAGTTGAAATACCCTGGTTCCAGCATCTTCACTTCCAACCACTACACCAACTACTGCCTCTTGAGTTGGCATGTGGAGCCAGGGAATGAAAAAGTAAGGAAGGACAGGTTTAAGTGGTTGGTTTCAAGAGGAGTGGTTGGGGGAGCCTGGCTGGTGTCTCCATCAGGTGCTGCTGCCCATGCTGGCTTTCATGTGGCATGGTGCTGGGATGCTTGCTGGCCTGGCATAAAGGGCAGTGATAGGGTGGACAGAGCCTCTTGAGAGTCTGAAAGCAAATGGTATTTATTTACTCATCCACATAACTCCTGTGCTTGGTACTTGACACACAAGCTGCATCTACTGCCTGGTGCTGAAAAAACTGGGTAGTTCTTTCTGAAGGAATAGAAAACTAAGAATGTGACAGTTTGTCTTTGGGACTGTCTCCCCCCTTTTCTTAGCCTTTTCTGCTCCGTGATGCCTCTCTCCTTTCTGTCCTCCAGGGTCCAGCGCCCTCACCCTTGCTTCTCCTCTGTCAAACATTCTGCTCTCAGGAAAGGAAGGGAAACCCTGAGGTGTACATAACGGAGGTGGCATTTTCTTACACTTCCTGGATGCTGTTTTAAGCATGTTCTGTCTAGCTCTTCACTTTGAACTCCTGTGCCTCCCTGAGAACCATGTAGTCAGCACCACTATGGCCAAGCTCCCCCACTGTGTTCTCAACTTAAGCCATGGACCCTCTCTTGTCATTGGGTCTAATTTTCTTCCTCTCCCTGTGCCTGCACTGCCCTTGGATCCAATGACAGCATCTGTCTCCTCCTTGGCACTGCCTGACTGTTGTCTGTGTCTTCAGCCCCACCCCCAGCTGTGTCAGGATGAGCCTGGATGGGTAGGGGGACTGGGCTGGCCTGCCTTGTGCCAGGGCAGCTACTTTTCATGCCTGGGATTGGGAACAGCCAGGGGATGAGTGTGACCATTTCTGAGGTCTTACCAGTGTCTGGACTTGACATCCTTTGTCTTATTTTATCTTTCCAGCAACCCTATGTGGCTAGTATCAGTGATCTCATCTTACAGATGAGAAAACTGAGGGTCAGAGAGTTTACAGTAACTTGCTCTCACAGCCAATGCATGGCAGAGCTGGGGCTCCATCCTTCTCTGTCTGAATGCAAAGCCTACGTGTGCTATTTCCCCCGCCTTAAGATTACGGAAGCAGAATCCCATTGGCTAGTCCAAGGCGGCAAGGAAGGAACCAGACATGAAAAGGAAAAATGAAAGGGTTAGAAGCTGAGTGGACACTGAAGTGCAGCAGCCAGAAAAAACCAGAATGGGCAAGGATAGAACTAGGAAGCCCAAGACAATCACAGTGAATGAAGCTGCAGTGCCTGAAGCTTTATATGTTTGGGTCCCATGATTTGTGGGAAGGGGTGTCCTGGTGTGGGGCACATGACGGGCTGGGTACCTCGCTGCCTTGCTTCGACCCTCACTCCTGGGCCTGTTCTACTTCACCTGACTCAGATTCAGCCCCCAGGAGACTGCAGCAGAATTGGACAAAGACTGTAAGCCCGTGAGCAGAGCTGGCAGCCTGGGATCTTAGCCATTAGCAAGTTTGGAGGGAAGATAGTCTTTTTCATTTGGGGTGGGGTGGGGGTGTCCTTCTCAGTATCTCTAAAATTCTACCACTGGATGGGAGGCTGCCTGTTTTTCATAAGCCCAGGGCTGGCCTCAGATAAAGTTATGAAGGTGATATAGTCACATTTGAGTTTCCTGATTTCCTCTGCAGCTCCTTTCTAGGGAGAATGATATGCCTCCCTTTCCCTCCCCAACATTATATACTTCCTGGCTGGGATGTGAAATGGAGTCTGCAGATGGCTTGGAGGAGCCCCAGTGGTCCCTGGCTTGGCCCCCGAGGCTGGAACGGGAGGATTCCGGCTCTGCCCTGAATGGCTGACTAAACTCAGCTCCACGTCTAGAGCTCAGGGTTGTGCTGTTCTCTGCTTCTGGGCTTTAGGCAGTGTCTTGAGAACTGCATGGCTGAGAGAGAGGAAACAGGTGGACACCACGTGGTCTGGAGGAAGCCCAAGGTCACCAACTCCCCCTGGGGCCAGGAGGCGATGGCTCCCTTTGGAGAATGGTGTGTTAATCATCAGATCGCAGAGATGTCAGGCTGCATATAGAGAGGAAGGTTAGAGTCAGGGCTTGTTAGGTTTGCGACAGGCAACCTGTTTAGCACTGGCTAGGGTCACTTTCTGTTCTGCTTGTCCTCAGCAATAAGTTAGATGCTGGAAAAAATGGAACACTGTGATTTACACCAGACAAATTGCAGTGCACTCTACACTTTGGAGGTGCTTTTCTAGAGCCGTAATACTCGATAGCTGGAAGAGCCTGCCTGGTCCAGGGCCTGGTGCTGAGTGGCTTTCTGTCAACGTTTATTGAATCATAATTTTATGGAGAAGGGAAGTGACCTGCCCACGAATGTGCAGCATATTAGGACTGGAGAAGGGCAACTTCTCCACAGGCGACCACTGAATTCTGTGTCCTTGGAAAACGCCATCCTAAATATGATTACCAGAATCAACTGAGTGGAAGGGAAAATGCAAATAAGCATTTCACATATTACATGTTACTTTCCGATGGATTTATTAATTTTAGAGATCATTTATCTCATTTATTATTTTTAGCATTAATAGGCATTTAGATTTCTAGGCCGTCTCCCTCAGCTGCTCTGTCAGGCTTGTTTGTTTTTGGTATTTAATGCTCAACAGACATTACATGTTCTATGGGACCTACATATTATTATAGTTGGGGAGGCAGTGTGGTTTAATAGAAAGAGAAACGGGTGAGGAACCAAGCAGTCCTGGGGTTCAGATCTTGTCTCTCCTAATAATTAGATATGTAAACTCTGGCTGGTTACTTAATTTTTCAGCATTTCTGTTATCTGTGAAATGGGAGATAGTAAGAACCTTTCAGTGGGTTATTGTGAGGATTAAATGAGATAATACATGCTTAGCATGGCCCCTGGGGCACAGTAAGCCCTCAATAAAAGTTACTGCTATTTAAATGTAAAAATGAGTACGATACATTAATTTTCTTCCACTTATAGGAAATTCCATTTTCCGTGTAGGAATCTCCTTTTTGAAATAACCAAAATGGCCATAACTTTGTAAAGCTGAATTTTCCTAAAATGGCTCGCAGGAATGGAAATACACATCTGTATTTTAAATAAGATCACCTGGTGTTTATAACATCTCTAGGGTATATGAAGGACTTTTACATCAGTTTTGTTTAGTTTTTTTTTTTTATAAGGTCATTAATTTTCACAGCCTTCTTATGAGACAGAGATTAGACATTGTTCACGAATTAATGAAAGTACAGAGAGGGTTCGGCACTTGTCCAACATCACAGAGAAAAATCAGTGACAGGCAGGAATAGCGTGGATATCTCCAGGCTGAAAACTCAGTAGCGACTTGCTCTCAGCTGACTGTGTGCTTGTGTGCGTGGCTTTACTCCTGCCCTTGGGTTGTGCGTATCTTAAGTCATCTGGGGAAGCACGCAGGGTATGCGGGTACACATGAAGTCTTAATCAGATATTGACCCCTGACCATTCCCACTACCCTGCCCCCATACCAGTTTTGATTGGATGAGAAGGAAAGGACCCAACTGGAGCAGCGCTGATGAAGGTAAGATGGAGTCTATGAAATAGCCAACTTTCTTCTATTTCACTTTCCACACCCCTTTCCCTTTCATGATGCCCATGGCCTTTCTGGAGCCAAGTTCTTCTTCCTCTCACACTCTGTTCCTGGGGACGGTGGTCTCCATGCCTTTTTCTCTGTTGATAGCTTCCTAAGTCTCATCCTTAATAAAAGCCACGGGTGTTTTAGGCATTGGTGTGGAGGTGGTGGTAGTAGAGATTTTGGGGACCAGGCATGCCATTCCCCGTTTTCCTAAAATCATGTTGTAAACGTGGGGAATTCCTGCCTCTGGTTGAGGTGTACTGGTTGAAATTATGGTGTCAGATTCTGGTCTCCAACTGTCTTGCTCTAAGGGTGGATATAAGTCCCTCTTGTGGCAGAAGAGGTCTGGTTCTCATAGGTAGCCTCAGAATTGACTCTGAAATGACCAGGTCACCACCTGCTCCCATACTTGGTCTCCCTGTTAGCACTGGCCATCTCAAACCCTGGGATTGACTCATGGACTCTTCTTCCTCAATGTTTTCTTCGAAACTCTATTGTTTTTTGTTGCCTTATTGGCTAATTAGACTCGGGACCAGCCCACACTCTATTTTGGCTGCTTTAACAGTGTTTTGATTTCCTCCTTTTAGTTTCCTGGCAGCCTAGGCCATCTCTGGTTTTGGCCTTGAATACCTCTCTTGGTTTTGACTGCTTTGTTTTGTCCCTTTTTACTATAAGATTAGAATGAAGAGGGTAGCACCAGCTGCTGATTCACACAAAGTTTCCTGTGCGAGGTAGGAATTAAACTGGGTCTTGAAGTTTTAGTAACATCCCAACGAGTGAAGGGAGTTGGGGAGGGGGCCTCAGGCAGAAGGAACACAAGTGTGGAAGTGCAGCAGGTGTCACAGAAAAAAGCATGGGTTGGTGTTGGATAGAACTGGATTCAAAGTGTAAGTGGGCGGTGGTAGTTACGGAACGCTTATGCAGGCTTTATGCATGTTTTAATCACAGTGGTTTTCTTGCAGAGTTTGGGTCAAACAAGAGGGGTGCACTAAAGAAATCCACAGGAAATTCTTTTCTCTTTCCCCAAACTAAATACAAGGTTGAGGATGTGGTTATTCATGTTTGTATATACATGTTTGTATTTAACTTCTAAAGCCCCTTTTTCCATTAGAAAAGTTGTACAGTCTCCACGTGGTATGTTTTTTACTGTAAAAGAAGGAGCTTCTAAAAAACATATGACTAGTGCTTTGCATATGAGAAATGGTGAGAAAGGTTCTTGGGAAGATCCCTTAACTTCCCTGGACTTTGGCTTTCTTATCTGTCATAGGAGGTCACACAACTTGTCAGTGTTGTTGGGACTATTAAGTTGTGCATGTGAATGCAGCTCGCCCAGTGTTTTGAGTAGGTCTTCAAAAACCTGTGGATTTTATGTCATTTCATGCTGCCTGAAATGCTGGTTTACTTAGGTGGGCTGGAGAGAGCTGGAGGAAGAGCCCCCATTTCTGTTTTAAACACTTGCCTGGCCATTGTTCAAACATTGCTCAATGCTGAGCAATGAGAATGCTTCCTCCACATATGGGCCTGTTACCCGGGGCCCAGGCTTGAGTGTGTTGATTGCTAGAACTTGCACACTAGGCTAATGATGAGTTATCTTGCCTTTGTTAAAGCTCAGCCTGGAGATGTAAAGTGATGTCATCTCCTTCCTCTCCCAAATGCCTGTGAACCTGTCCTCTCCCCACGTGATGATGAATTCTAGCATCGGTGCCCTTGTGCCTTGAACACAAGGCATTGTTATGGAAACTCCTGCTTTACACCAAGTTCAGGGTGGCCTGATGTTGGGAGTAGCCTGGGCTCTTAATTAGTACTCATTTGTTCTTGTTAATTAGATGCGCTTATATGCTTATGAGGACATGTCTTGTACCAGCTCAAGAACCATGATGTTTTGTCACAAGTCTCTTCCCCAGAAGACCTTAGCATCCCATCATGTCCATCTTCTGCTAACTATAGTTCTTTCTATATGATCACCTGCTTTGTTGCTGGGTTCCAATTTTTGTTCTAGGATTTCTGTCTTTGAATTTGAATCTCTGCTAACAAGATGCAGCTATTGTCCCTGGTCTTCAATTCCTAACTTTTTATTCTTATATTTGAGCTAGAAGCCTCATTGGGCTCCATCTTTTCTCTTTAGTAACTGAAAGTGCTACAGATCGTTGTCCAGGTACCAATACCTGGGTTGGTGACATTGCATGTCCAGGATTCCACAATTCTATTTTTTTAGCCGAGTCCCTGGATCCAAGCCTTTTATGGGTTAAAGTCAACCTGATCACCTATTGTATATTCATCTAGCTGTACAGAAATGCCTTGCCAGAAATGCTTCTACAATTCAAACTGTAAACCCCAGCAGAGATTCTGATTCCAAAGGTTGGTTAGAGAAGGGACTAGGGTGATGGGACAGCTAAGGGAGGGGGTGCAGCCTAGACCTTCCTAGAACTTCAGGTGCTTCTGACACAGGTGGTTCATGGATCATTCACTCTGAGCCACACTGACCAATACCGACGTTTCTAGAAATCTGACTTCCATATCAAGGAAAATGTTGTCATGTTGACCAATTGAGGTTGAAAGTCACAGGTAAGAATGACTTCTTTTAAATCAGAGCTTCTTCGGGGAATGAAAACAATTTAATTTCCTAAGAAAGTTAAACATGCTCTCCCTAAGTTTGTCTATTGTAAACATTTTGCCTGATTAGCTTTTTCTTCAGAGGAAACTAAGCGAGGTGAATTTCAGGCCATGCTTTGCTCAAGTAACTTTGAAATTTGAATTTACCCACGTCTGTGTTTATGAATTGTGTCTGGGGTTACAAGGAATAAAGTGTATTCTCAGGCCCATTGTCACTCCCTCCCTCCCCCTCCAATCCTTGCCCTTAATCTGCCCCATACCCCAGCTGACTCCCACTAAATGTCAGTAATGCTTTTTTGATAAGTGCTTCATGGGTGATCTTTCTCTGAGCCATATTTTTAGAGGAAGAGATAAAAGGAGACTGAAAAATTAAAATCAAGATAAGCGGTTTCTCCTTTGGAATGTGATTAAGAGGATGTGGTCATTTAAAATAACTTTTCCCTCTTCTCCCCACTGTTTGAGAGCTGAAGTCATGGAAGATGCTATCACACCTGGCTTTATGAACATAGCTAGAGAGTCACCTGTTTCAAGAAGCCCGGGAATGTTAATCTTAAGTGAAAAGAAAGTGGAACCAAAGGAAAGATAAAGGAAAACTGGGTTTTGGCAGCAGGAGTCAGTCCCGGCTCTCAGCCAGGCCCCTGCAGCCATTCTGTTAAATGGCCCCAGGAATTTATTTTACAGGGTGATCTGTTTCCACTATCTGAGTATAATGAGTCTGCCATTGTTCAGACAAGATTCAGAAATCCAGTTAAGTTATATAATGTGTTGATCTTCTAGGAGAACAAGAGAAGGGGGTAGTAAGTCAGGGAAGGGAATAGACAGTAGAGATGGTCAGGATTGGCTGTCTTTGGAACCCAGCAGGGCTTGCCGGGAAGGTCAGAGGGTTCAAGAGAAGTTGGATAGAAGATGATATACACTAACACCACAGTCATTGAGCCTGAGGCCAAGGGCGTGTGCTGGCAGAGCAGGGCTCACACAGGAAAGGCGATCGGGTGAGCTGGAGATGTGGGCTCTGCTGCCGTGGGCGGGAGACTCAGAGCAGGAGCTGGTGCTAATTCCATTTTTTTTTTTGTTTGCACTGAGCGCTGGGCTTACCATTTTATCTCTTGTTGTTAGAGATTAAATGTTCCTAAAAGATGGATGCGGTGGGGACGGGGTATAAATCGTCCTTTTGGGTGTGACAGCCTTATAGTCCAGATTTTATGAGATAGGCCGACGACTTCCAATGTCCTTCTTCACTGACTTCATAACCCACCTGTCAATCCATGTGTTCTGATTTGGGGGTTGGAGGTCCCCGTGCTTTGTTTCTCTGACAGCTTGTGACAGTGGCTTTGGGTCCTGTAAAACTTCACTTCCAGGTCTGCTATTTTCCCTTGTAGAGTCTAACAAGTTAAGTGATTTTAGTTGATTAGAATATTTGAGCAGCTTGTTATTCGACAGAATAGAGGACCGAGGAATGGGTTTGATACAAGTGGGGCAGTCGGTTTTGCTCTGGTTCCCGAGCACAGGCAGAGGCTCCCCTTCAGCAAGCTGCCTTGCACATGGTCTCCTTTGGTCATAGGGCCAAAGAGAGAGTGGGGTGCGGGACAAAGATTGGGTGTGAATCTGTTTTCCAATTTGGGAAAACAGTTCAAAGTATGTGCCATTCTGATGGCTTCCTCATCGTATGGAAAGGAAGAGCAGATTTGTACCCTGGTAAGAAGTGTTTTTCACTTATAAAAATTAAGCAAAAGTTATGAACTATTATGTTGTAGGGGTGAAGGCTGTTATCAGTCATAGACTGTGATGAGTACAGAGCTTGGCATTTAGTAGGATGATGATGTTGCATGATGTATGAATTGCCTTGACCTTGAGTTGTGTGAATTGGGAGATTTCTTGAAACACACATATCTCTTAAATATTAAACTTGTTGGATGTAAATATGAACAGCTGGTACTCAAATATAGCCAGGGTGTTTGCTATGTTAAAGAGGCCTTTTATAGAAATATATATGGTGAGAACATGGTATCAATATTTTCGATCCTTTAAGGTCAAAATAGAGCCATTTTACAGTAATAAGTGACTTATTTGAAGTCTGCTTTTTAATTTTAATTCTTTAATTTTTTTATCTTATTATAAAAATAGTATATTGTTAAAGTATTTAAAAAAAACCAACACCCCCCCCCACCCCTCAAACCAAAGCCTAATGGCAAGTAACTTTGAAACAAAAATAATCACTATCAACATTTTTTTATGTAACCTTTGGTCTTATATATGCATATATATGGGTACATATACATATATGTATATTTTTTTAAAAAATGAGACCATATTGTGCATACATTTTGCTAAGTTCTTTTTTTACTTATATATTTTAAACCTTTTCCTATGTCCATAAATATGCTTTGTATTCTTTTTTAATTGTTTCACCACAATTTCTTTAATCAATCTGTTTTTATATATATATAGATTTTTTTTGTTTATTTGGTAACCGAAAAGTTTTTGTGATAAATATCTCCATAATAAAATGCTGCATATGGATATTTTATTATACCACATTTCTACATGTTGAATTTCTAGTTGGAAGCCTTTGTAAAGCTTTAAGACATTGAACAGGTATTGATAGAATGTTCCCCCAAATGTACTCCATTTTGCTTTCCTATCAGTAGTGTTCGACAGTTTTGTTTTCTTCAAACACTGATCAACACTGGAAATTATTATTTACAAAATCCTTCCAGTTTTATAGATGAAAGTATACATACCTTGAACCTTCTCCATCTGCAATAGTCAGTTGTATTTGTCCTTTTGGAACTTGTTTTCATTTCCTTTGCCACTTTTTCCTACCAGAATGTTCATGCCTATAGATGCTAAGATCAATTTGTGTGTCTCACATGTGTCTTGCTGTTGTCCCAGAGCAAAATCTTCTGGAAAGAGAATAACCACCTTTTAATTAATTTAACTACATCACATTCTCATTCAATGAAATCCAACAAGTACTGAGAACCTATTATGTGCCAGGCACTGTGGTAGACAATAGACATACATTTTGGAAAAAAGACACTGACCTTGCTTTCAAAGAACACATAGTCTAGTGAGGAAAGAAAAACAAGTCAACAGGCAATTTAATTCTCCACTAAAGAAGTAAGCACTAGAAGCTTTGGAAGCAGTAGAGAGAGTACCTACCTCAGCCTTAGGTAGTCATAGAAGGCTTCTTGGAGGAAGGGATAATTTCACTGAGTCCCAAAGGATGAATAGCTGTTAGCCAGACATGGAAGTGTGTGTGTGTGTGTGTGTGTGTGTGTGTGTGTGTGTGTGTGTGTGTTAGAATAATACTAATGAGGTATTATTGTATTATTAATACAGTAGTACTAGAAAAGGTCAAGGAAGCAAAGTAAATGCATGAATGGAACTGCATATACTACACACAGGGAGGGAAGGAGAATAGTGGTTGAATTGGTTAGCAAGAGATGAGGCTGAAAAGTAAGAAGCGGCCAGATTATGTAACATCTTATGTTACATACTAAGCACTATGCATCTTTTCTTGATGTTTTAGAGCTTCCATTGATGGTTTTCAAGCAGTGAAATGACAGAATCAGATTTACTCTCTGGAAAGTCTTCTGGCCCCAAAGTAGGGAGTGGATTTTGGGGCAAAGGCAGAGCATTCCTGGAATCTGAGAATTCAGGGGCTCTTGGGAATGGGGTTCCAATCAAGATAGTAATGGTGTGAATGTGAATAAGTGGACAGATTAGAGAGGCAATTCGGGGTGGGGGAATCATTATTATTTCCTGAGAGGTGTGGGGAGAGAGGAGTCAACTGGTACCTATATTTTAGGGGGATGGAGATGCTATTCAATGAGGATGAAGGAGTTAGGAGAATTCAGGTTTGGGTACGTTATGGTCTTGATGACTATCATGTGTCAGAGTGGAATTTTCCGGTCGGATATGTGGATCTGAAGCTCAATAGCTTTTTCAATACAGAGTTGGAGTTATTAACACATAAACAGGAATTAAAATATGGGAGTAGATGATAGTTCCAAACAAAAGTATACAGAATGAGAAGAGGGCCAGAACAGAAAGCTGAGGAACTCCAATTTTTAAGGGATTGAAAAGGAAATAGAGACTGAGATAGAGCATTTATAGAAAGAAAAAGCATTGTCCTGGGAGGTCTTTTAAAGAGGACAGATGTGGGACGGCCGAGCAGCGCATTGGTTAAGAACTGGCTTGGGGGGCCAGCTGAGTGGCTCAGTTGGTTAAGAGCTCGCTCAAGAGTTTGAGCTCTGAGCAACAGTGGTTCGAGTCAGCCCGAGCTGAGCAGCCGCGGAGCTGCCAACAGGTGGCGGGATGGCTCAGCTAAAAAAAAAAAAAGAACTGGCTTGGGATGCCAGAGGGCCCCGGTTCGGATCCCACATATGAGGGCCAGATCCCACATATGACTGCCCTCTGTAGCTAAGATGGTGAACGGCAGCTCGACCTGGGGCTGGGCTGCTATGGGTCACCAGTGACAGAGTAGGCTGCAGCCCCTGCTGCAGTGGGCTGCCACAGGCTACCGTGTGTAGCCAGCAGCCGCCGTGAGATGCTGTTCACAGGCCGGTGACTGATCTGCCTCTCCTGGGAAGAGCGCAATGATGGTGCCAGCTTGGGCCAGTGAAGCAACATCCTCCACAACTAGATTGAAGAACAAAAGGACAGCAACTTGTCTGTTCCCCTTCCCCTGATTCCCCAGCACTGTTCCCCTCCCCCAATTCCCCAATAAAATCTTAAAAAAAAAAAAAAAGAGGACAGATGTTCATCAGTGCCAAATGGTGCAGATTAATCGCATAGGATAAGGATTTTGGATTTAGCAACAAGAGGTATTTTGGTCTAGTTTTGAGTCATTTCAGTGAAGGTGGAAGCCAGATTATAAAGAGTTAAGGAGTGAATGGAAGGTGAGAAAAATGAAGGAAATAAATGCAGACATCTTGTTAATGAGGATTGATTGTGAAGGGATGAGAGAAAAAGGGTTGTAGCTGAAACATGAGATGGCTCTGAGAGGAAGCAGAGAGCGAGAGGCTGCTGATGTAGGAGAGAGACGAACACCTGAAGGCCAGAGATCCCACATGAGGGTAGAAATGGTTTGGATCTAGAACTCAGGAGAATTCATTATCCTGTGACAGGAAGACAGATTCTGCACATTTTGTGGCAGGAAACATAAAAAAGGATAGGTGTGGATGGATATGGTGTCAGAAAATTGAGGGATTTCCCATGTGATGATTTCAATTTTGTCTGTGCAGTAGGAGGCAAGATTTTCTGCTGGGTGTTAGAAGAGAGGTGGTTGGGTGGGAGGTTTGAATAAATTGGAGAAGGTTTTAATTGTTGCTATGGAGAGTGGGAAAGAGAGCTGAACAGGGTTGGATAAAATCCCCAGGCAGCACTGAGGGTCCTGTTGAGCTGGAAGCTGACAAATTTTAAGTGACACCAGATCTGTGCATGGCTTTATGATTTTCTTTCTCTAGCTGAGAAGGCAGGCCCCAGGGTTGGGATTTGTCCAGTTGAGTGTGACAGAAGATTGATGGGACAAACTCTATGAGGGCAATACAGTTGCATGGTTGAAGTGATTAACCGTGTTCAGGTAGGGAAAGGATGATGATAGGAGGGGGTTTGAAGATCAGGAGAATGTGGAAGGATCAAGGGCCTGGAGATTGGGGTGAAGTTAAAGAACTGATATACTGCAAATAAATTAGTAGGGGAGTTATAAGGGGAGGGATGGTACAGCTCGAAGGAATTTTGGATTTCAGATTTCAGAATTGTACCAGCTTCAGAAATGGGTGATATTCAACACATTTATCTGGTCTGACACAGACAGTGGCCAGTGAGAGTAAAGCATGTACAGCCATACTGGTGTGTACCTCCTGATTCCAGGGTGTGCATATAGGGTGCAGCTGAGGAACGATTAAGAGCTTGAGCGCTGGATGGAGCATTTCCGTGGATGTTGAATTTGTTCATACTGATGATGTGACTTGAGAATGACCAGGAAAATCATGAGCGCATTACCAATATCATTGATAAATGAGAGGCAATGCCTGTCACAATGAGGAGGAGGGCAGCTCAGGCAGTATGGAGGGAGTGAGCTATGGTCTGGCGTGATTGTGCTTTCAAGAAACCCCAAGACAGGTGAACAGGCTTTCATTGTAGTTGGTTCCAAGATTTTGACCAAATGTTGGAATCACCAACAGTCTCTTGGTGGGACATATACTGTACCTATAGTTTTCCTATAGCAGAGTATACCTGCAGTGTGACTTAATTGTGCTAGAGTTGAGAATAGTATTCTGTCCTCAACTGGAAGCCACAAACTCCTTAGTACAGAGTGGGGAGCAGTGAAGCATTTAATTGGCAAGTAAGCGTTTGAATGAATGAGTTCTTAGGTTTGCCTGCTGCATGCTGCCTCCAGGTACAGTGTCAAGTAGCACGTGGGTCCTCAGTGGATACTTATTCAATAATTGGGCTTCAATTAGTTATTTGCAAAATGGAGTGATATGTATTGCTCTTCAGATTTTGCAGTGGAGTAGTGGGGTGGGCTTAACCAATATTTCACTTTGGCCCTTGATCAAGTTCTTCCTTGGGGTAAAAAAAAATCAAAGGACCATGGGGAATGCAGTTCATGGTGGAGCTTGAGTATAGGGAAGAAGAATTAGTGAACACAGGAGTATTATAACACTAACTACATGACAAAATAACTAAGGATACAAGAATACATGATGTAGCTGGGCTGTAGATGGTCATATCCCTTCTGGGTTGAGCTCTCTAGTATGATTCCTTGCACAGACTTAACAAACATCTAAACATGTTTGTTGATGAGATGTTTGTTGGTCAACTTACTAGGAGAAAGTAACAACAAGTATACACATTTATCAGGGCTAGTGGTGGAAAGAAATTTAGTTATGTAGTGTTGTTACAAGCTGGCAGACTTAAGGATGCCCAAATGGCACCTGGAGTTAGTTTCTCTGCTCACCATGGCAACCTCCATTTTCAGCATACCCTGGTATTGCTGCTAAGGCCCCAGCATCCTACTGGAGGAAAAGTCATTGGTTAGTTGTTGGTGGTCGAAAGACTTCTTCCCTCCCTCCCTTCCTCCCTCCCTTCACTTACAAATGCTTAGTGCCTTTGTGTTAAGCACCAGGAATACAAGGATGACTTGCAAGCAGTCTGCAGGGCAGTTTGCTACAAGGTTGGCCATATTGGATAAGGCTTCCCAAGTGACATGGAATTTGGTGAATGAAAAGGAGTTTGGGCGGAAGAACATTTATTGGAAGGGATGATAGAGTGAAGGCGATATATTAACGTAATGAGGCAGAAAGGGTCATGATGTCTTTGGAGATAAATGAGAAGTTAGCATTAACAGAATCAAGGGTGCATGCCGGAAAGAGGGACCCAGATTTTGAGGGGCTTAAATCTGAAGTAGAGATGCTTGATTTTTTTTTTTTTAAAGATTTTATTGGGGAATTGGGGGAGGGGAACAGCGCTGGGGAATTGGGGGAAGGGGAACAGACAAGTTGCTATTGGTTTGTTCTTCAGTCTAGTTGTGGAGGATGTTGCTTCACTGGCCCAAGCTGGCAGCATCATTGCGCTCTTCCCAGGCGAGGCAGATCAGTCGCTGGCTTCTGGAC